>NW_020226759.1:0-5665 GCF_003070985.1 Temnothorax curvispinosus | reverse complement strand
CCGTAAAAAAATTTCTTACACACCTGTACAGGTCGGTGCTCTTCTTACTGGGTACGTGAATTTCCTGTGTCGCATGATCGCCTCAGAAACATCTGTGTAAGATGTTTGCCAGAATGTTGCGCGGGACGCTCCTCGCTCGCCATAACTCACGTCCTTTGTCAGAAATCCTGCTACCTAGCGAGAGCGGCGAATATCCGTAGTTAATTCACTACATTTGCGCAAGATTACGTTACATATATTTAATATGTGAAGGATGGAGGAAGATGACTTGTTTGCAACGGGAAATGGAAAACTTCGAACTAGTCGTTCTTAAATAAATTCATTAATTTCAGTAAACACTTTTAATCTTAATTGCAAATGTGATTTACTTCTGAAGATGAATATACATATACGTAAAACGCACATGCGCTTGATCCCAATTGCTCATTAATTCTTAACATACGATACTTCGAAGCTAATGTTTTTCCTGCTTATTGTTTTGTAGAAATTATTTATGTGCATTCATGATCTATCGTGTTCAAATGAAGACGTCAAAGGTCTCGTTGCGATCGCAGATGAATCATTTGCGTAATTCATTTATCTTATAAGATAACACGTTAATCTGTTCAGCCGAGAGCGTCAAAGTAAGCTAGCTGTTACGAGAAAGCGGCGATAGGTCCAAAGACGTTCTCCGTTCATCGATCACGATCGCGATATTGACAGCTCGTACGGTACCATTTCCTCCTCCTCCTCTCACTACGAACGATCTTCTTCGCAATTACCGTGAAAGTCCTAGCGAAATAGTATCGCGCGCTCATCTCTAATAAAAACCGTCCAATACAGTAAAATTTAGCAAGAAGTTGAGATCGACGATAATTATAGGCGATTGCTTAATCGCGATTTCAATGATTAGCAATACTGACAATACGACGATTGCACTTAATCTCTGAGTGCCATCGTATCTCATCTCATTAGATATCGCACTTTGTTCTACTTTCTGTGCGTTTACAAGGTCCACGATATTAAAGCTTAAAGCGAACTTCTTCCAAACTTTACTTAATCCAAATATATTTTGTGTCATATATGCAAATCGTTATCAATACTTTCTTTCCGGCGTGGAATGCTCGCGTCGATATACTTCTTTCCAATATTGCTGCTAACGTTATCGATACCCGACAGTGTCGATATTGCAATCCTATTTGTAACTCGCGTGCGCGAAGCTGACTAATGCAGCGCAATGCGAGGTAGAAATATACCTATACATATATATATATATATATATATATATATATATTCATATGTATGTATATGTGTATAATCTCGCGTATATTTTTGCCGGCCGGAATCATGCCGGCGCGCTTAATCGTGAATAATCTGTTTCGTGAAAATAGAAACGTCTACGTTTTCTACCCCGGTTATGCCGCGCTCGGTGAAGTGAATTTTCTTCCCTCGGGTTCTACGGCGGCAAACGCGAGGCAACGTCTACTTTATTCATGCCTCGCGAAACGTGCATGCGACGCGCGAGGCAGCTGCGATTTTTTACGTTTTCTCATATAAACGCGACCGAGCCCGTAAGGTCGCGATGAAAATCAGGCGAGCGCGCCGCCGCCGCCGTTGCGAGACGGCGAGACGAATTCGCGTCGGCCAACGTTGGCAATTACGATACCGTTAAATACGGTCTCGCCGCTCGAAGATCGTACATCATAATTTGCAGCAAATTGTGCGCTCGCACGGGGCGCGCGCTTTACGAAAGACGCTTGGACGCCCGTCGAAGGGCGCACGTACCACTTGCAGAACGACTAACGTTCCGGAGAAGTCGGTTGATAATCTCCGTACACGTTTTTCTATCGGGATAAAAAATACGTCGCCCGTAATATCCTGCCGTTTCATTTTTCACGAGTTTAATCCCCTCGGGAACGCCAAGAGACAAAACCCATCTACGCGCCCTACGCGGACGGGGGGAAACTATTAATTTTCGTACGATCCATGAGCGACGAGTGAATACGCGTCTCTTTCTCTCTCTCTCCGCTCTTATACCCGCTTTCGTTGCGCGGCCCAGCTCCTCGAAATAAGGCGACTCCCCGCGTCATTCCCTCGAGGAAATACGTATCGACGTATGACCGTAGGGTATCCTAACGCGCCCTTTCCCCGTCTCGCTTCCCGGTTACCGAGCAATGCGGGACGGCGCGGCGACGGAAGCGAACGATATGGCCGGCGCGGCGCGGCGCGGCGATGCGGCGTTCTCGCAATTTACAGCGGCGCGGCGCAAAACGATTTCGTGAGGCGAGGAGGAACGTCGGCTGGCGAGCATGCCGCGTATGGATCGAGCTTTAGAGGAGTCGGATCCCCGCGCGCGCGGATCTCTTTGTGCTACGCGAGGGCCGGAGGGCCGGCTTTTCTTCCTTCTCTCCTCCGGACGGCCTCTGCTGATACCCTCGTCTCCGATCCCGACCGCCCCCTCATCGCCACCGCGCGCTCTACCTTCCCTTCCCCGCGTCCTCCTCTGCGCCGTAGCGTGCCGTCCTGTCCTCACGGCGAGTCATCTCGTTTAGGTCGTGCTGGCGGCGGCGGCAGCGAGGAGCTGGGTCGCGAAAAGGGGCTAGGTGATACCGGGCGGCCGAGGGGAAAGGGCCGGCGAGCCAAGGAACGAACGAGGAGAGGAACCAAGAAGAGGCGACAGGGTCGAGGGAGAGTAGCTGCGGGACAGAAGGATATATGGCTGTGTATTATGTACTTGGACCCGCGCGTTACATACTCCTTCGTCGTCGTCCACATAAAGAGCGAGGAAGAGAAAGAGAAAGAGATAGAGAGCAGGTGTGTGTATATACGAGCGCGCATCTATCGATGTGCGAATGCGTGAGGGCGAGTGACGCGCGCTCGCGCGCTGCATGAGCGCCGAGGGGATTTCTTCTCTTTCTCACTCCCTCCCCCTCCCTCTCTCTTTCCGTATGCGTGTGTGTGTGTGCGAAGACTCACTTCGCACGCGAGCGAAGCTCTAACCAGCTCGAATCGAAGACGTCGGCGGACCTGGAATCACGCGAGCCGCGTAAAAATGATCCCCTGTGGTCGTACGGTGAGGGGACCGCCCGAGATCGCGTCGAGGATCTTGGGGCCGGCGCATATATAGGCGGACAAACGAGGGAGAAATTCCGCGCGCTGGATATCGTCTCGGATGATGAACGTCTTCGGAACGTTATTACATAATGCGCTACGGAGCACACTGCACGATTACGCGCTTAATCGAAACACTGAGAATATGAGAATGATATTGACCTGAATTGCGAAGATTAAGTTTTAGAATCAGAAAAAGATTTTATTCGTGAAGAAGTCTACGATTTCAATGAATATCTTGCGTCAACTCGTTTGTCGTAATCTTCCATGGAAAGATGCGTTATTTGTCATATCAGTGTACCACTGTATCTATTTAAATATAATTAAAAATATAGGGAACTTGCTGTACTTATAACAATGAGAACTTGTAATTGTGATAATCTTTTAACACTCGTTTAAATATTGCTGTCGCTGTGTTTATAAACATAGCGAATTATTTTTATGGAAAACGCAAGTACTATACGTATTATAATTGATGTGCGTACTAGTAAACTGAGCATGCGGCTAAGCATCATCTCTTGCTTTACGGTACGCGACGGAATTATTACTGGACAGGAAACTGTGGTCTATCCTGATAAGATCGAACCGTTGACTATCTCATAAACAGCTATTGTCATGGGAATATAATTATTATTTTTTCATGAGACTATTATTTTTTTCTTTAAAACTTATATAATTCCTAAGCTCTGTTAAGAGATAACGTGAGATTTATCGTTGATAAATAATATACTGGAGAGTAATGTATGATTTTAAAAATTTAACAGTTTACCAGTTTTTAACATTCATTCTGACCGCAACTCCTGTAAACTACACTTTTTATTAAGTTATGTAAGTAATATCTTTCATTTAAAAAATCTGCATTGTATTGCAATTGGCACAAGAATTCGTTAATAATTTTCCTGTGACAAAAAATACACAGAAGTTTGAGATCATAAATCATGCGAAGGTAAAATAGTGAACACACGTAGATTTTTATAACTCAATGCTGCACAAAAAGGCTTGTAGCGCTATCTGACGGTGAGTATGTTTATTTCATCTTTGCTCGCAACAATAGAAGATAATAGCAGAGAGAAGCCTGAGAGAGAGGCCCATCCCGGCCTTTTTCGTAGAACCACGTCAGCTTCACATTGCCATGGTGTTCCACTTCTTCAGAGTAAACATCTTATCGTTTTTCTGGTTGTCACCGTCGATCCGGTCACCCGGTTCTTGCTCGGATATATGCTCATGTTTCGAGTTAAAAACGCCAGCGGAACACGGAGCAACGCGAGGTCGACGCAGGTCGACTGGGTCGACGCGATTCGTGCAAAGTGCGAACGCAACGCGGTTATTATTTATTATTATTATCAGAGAGAGAAACCCGAGCGGCCATCTCTTTCTCTCTAAAAATGTATTTTCCGACGCGCTACCTGAGAAGGTGCAACACAACTACGTCGTTTCGCTCGATAATGGGCGCGTTCAGCAGACCAAGTCGCTCAGTAGCAGTCGAACGTGATTGGCTCTTACTTTTAGAACCAACCAATCAACACAGAGTGTTGATAAGACGAACTCAACAGTTGTGTCTGCTGAACGTGGCCAATGGTATATGGTTCGTATCCGTGCTATGGTTCATGTCCGAACTACTTGTCAGATAGACGTAGTACTACTGATAGTCGATGATTGTCAGTTCTTGTCTAACTCATCTATTCATCTCATTTTACTCTCATCTTGACTATCTTCTGAGTAGTCCGGACATGTCAATACATATTCAAATAAGTTATTATGAAATTTAAAAAAAAAAGGTAAAAAACGCGCCGTATATACGCGTTTTGTACAAAATCTTTACTAAAAAAAAATAAAGAGTAAATATAAATATAAATTAAGCAAAATAATAGATTACACATATTATCAAAATACAAAAAATATTTTAAAAAGAAGTATGTATGGAGAGAAACGTTTTATTGTATTATATGTTCGTAGTTATTGTCTGCTCTAGTTGGTAGTCATTAATAGCTTTATCTCATATTTATATGCAATTGTTTAGTTGTAGAAAATACATTTATATCATAGAAAAACAATAAACGTTTTCACAGCTAAATCTTAAGTATATGTATAACAATTTTAATACTCGTTATTTGGTCCCGCTTTGAGATGAGTTATCATTAGTTGAATTATCTTTATCGTGTATGTGTGTGTGTGTGTGTTGTGTGTGCGTGCGCGCGCGCCAAAGCACAATGGATTAAATAATTCTTATATTTAATAAATTGACTATAGTTGTGTAATCATTAAGAACATCGTTTAACATAAATAGATATCCGAGAAAAATGGCAGAATCATAAAACGGTAAAAATAAAATCCTGTATGTAATACATTGTGAATATAACAATTATGAATATGGAATATGTGAAGACTGAAGAACATCTTTACGCCATGTATATCCGCATACATGTACAGATAGGCACATAGATACACAGAAAGTTAAGATAAATTAATTTTATAATATCTATACTGCAAAAAATATGTGGATATAAACCGCATATAAATAGCTTAAAAAAAATTAATTCTATCCTTTTTAACACCTATCTTTTTGACATTTTAG
>NW_020226758.1:0-1136 GCF_003070985.1 Temnothorax curvispinosus | reverse complement strand
GACACTACCGTGTCTCTTGATTACGGATAGGGAAGGGTTTTTAATGTTCCAACGATAGCTGTGTTTTAGTCCGACACTTATCGGCTCGCAGTTTTAAATTGGATATATATGTATATTCGTCGCTTGTAATTTATAATTATAAGCATTAAGAACGAGCTTTGTTCGCTAGCCCCTTTATGAAATTATCCAATAATTAAATTATATTAAACCAATTAATAATTTTTAAAATAAGTAATTTACTTGAGACTAAATATTCATTATTGATAACATTAATAATTATTTTTTACTAATTATTAATTTTTAAATAAGTAAATAGTAATTCATTTTTTACAATATTACCAATTTACAAAAGAAATTAATTTAATTTCACCTAAATACTAATTTTCACGTAACTAGAAATTTTTCTTTGACAAATTATCAATTTTTTAAGTAATGCGTAATTTACTTGTACCTAAATATTATAAAACTGGAATTCTAAATATTATATTGTATTTTATGTAGCTAATTAGTAATTTTTTGTGACTAATTACTAATTTGCTAATTTAATAAAAATTTAATTTGTTTCCCTGCTTAACACTGCAGAATGATATTAGTACAAAATTACCTTTTTGAAAAAAGGTAAAAAAAAGCGCCAAGTACACGCAATCTATTTTGTAAATCCAAAAATCCAACCTAAGTGGTAGCAGCTTTGTTTCTCCTTAACAAAATTATATCACAAAATTGCGTTATCTAACTCAGCATAAGTGATGTTATTTTAAAAAATATATATGAAATCTTTAAATTGTGCCAATTACAAAAATATATATTAATATACTAACTGGTTACCCAGGCTTCGCCCGGGAGTCGGCTACGTTTATGCTGTATTGTGCCGCAAACCGCAACTCTGTAACTCAAAGCGTACTCGAGAAAATTAAAAAAAATTAAAAAAAAAACAAAATTTTTGATAGCTCCGCACTTTTCGAATTTTCAGTTTTTGAAGTGAAACTTCTTTAGGCACGGTAGTGAGTTCGATTCGCGACACGAAAAAGTGTAACGGAAGTGAAACTTCTTTGGTACGATAGTAAGTTCGATTGTGCGACACGAAAAGTGTAACGAAAATTTGACCAAAAGCGTACGGCGTTGGCGAGACGGTTCTT
>NW_020226757.1:0-1502 GCF_003070985.1 Temnothorax curvispinosus | reverse complement strand
AATAATGAAATTAATTTTTACATTTGCAATTTTGCAAAATTGAATGCGTTTACAAAATCTAATCAATTTTTTTTGTTTTTTTTTACAACAATCGATTTCTTTCATTATCTACGTATAAAAGTATCAAGATAAAGTCATCGAAAAGTGAATGCAGCGTAACGTAACGTAAAGATCAGCGCACGAGAAACGTATCGGTTACGACGTTATACATTTTTTTTGTGCGTTGACCTACGTTACGGTACGCTACATTACTATACGAGAGTCTTGTGCGGAAATTCTTAATTACTCGGCAAAGTTGTCCCAACATATATTTTAAGAATATTTTATAATAATATATTTCAAATAAATAAATAATTGATTAATAATATAATATCAAAGTATATTAATTAATAATATAATATCCAGGGAAAGTTACATTTGAAAAGTAACTTGTTACCGTAATTCGTTACTCATTGAAAAAGTAACTTATCGTTACCGTATACGACTCGTTATTCTTAAAAGAAGTAACTTGTTACCGTTACTCGTTACTCATTGAAAGAAGTAACTCATCGTTACCGTAACTCGCCGTTATTCGTTACTCATTCAAAAAAGTAACTTATCGTTACCGTAACTCGTTATTCTCATTGCAAAAACACCGAAAAAACGGTTTTGTTGAAGATTTTAAAATTTAGCTAGATACAAATCTGAAAATAATTTGATTATATTTTGTTGCACCATCAAAATAATTATGTAGAACGTTCAAACTGATTTTTAAAATGTCAAAATTTTTTAGAAAATTATTATTATACTCCAGAGACCTACTATAATTATTTTGATTTTGCAACAAAATTATTTTCTGTATCTAGCTAAATTATTCATTGAAAAAACTAACTTATCGTTACCGTAACTCATTATTCTCATTGAGAAAAGTAACTCGTTACCGTTACTTGTTATCTATTAAAAAAGTAACCTGTTATCGTTATTGTTATTCTAGAAATGAGTCATTACAACTTTCGTAAAATTTCAATATATTTAAACATTATATTTTTTTATTCTGTACACTTTATACATATTTACATTAAGCAGATAGAGTCAGAATAATTGGATTACATGAAGCGGGCCATAATAAAGCAGAAATTGCCCGCATTGTGGGATGCAGTCGTCGAATATTTGCGTTGTGGATTACGAAGTACGAATAAGGAGGAATAAATAATCTTCAAGATCATCGTAAAAATAACAGAGGTCCTCAGAAAACAACACCGGAAGAAAATGAAGAAATTGTAAGAGCTATGGATGAAAATCCATTTGGTGCAGCTGAAAGTGTATTACAGAACAGGAACTTAAATATTTCCGTGAGAACAATCAGACGCCGATTAAATGCTGCAAAGGTTCACTCTCGTCCTGCAGCAAAGAAAATAGAACTGAAGCCAGAACATCGAAGACAAAGAATGCAGTTTGCAAGAGAACATTTAAATGCACCTCAAGAAGAATGGAACGCTGTTGTTTGGATGGATGAAAAAGTC
>NW_020226756.1:1403-3765 GCF_003070985.1 Temnothorax curvispinosus | reverse complement strand
GTTGAGGAAAAAAATTACATATATAAATACGCTTTTAAAAAAAAAATTATTTTAAAAATTAAACGTTCTTTTTTATCAACATTCTTTTGTAAACATCTACCAATGAGACATTGAATATTACATTAATGACTATTGACAAAAATTTGATGCGATATTTTTATCGCTTCAATTTTTTTAATAAGTACCTTAATATCTATATTTTGCATTGACTTATTAAGGCTTAAATATACATCTCATTGCAGATCGACCGGGCGATCGAAGAATATCACAAAACGCTCACCGCTTCCGCGCTGGGCACGGCGAAATCCGCATCGGCCTTTCTCAAGCTTCTACCTCTAGTCAGGAACGCCTCGCCCGAGGAGTTGCACAAGGTCCTAAAGACTCCGCGTAATCAAAAGATAAAGATGCAGCTGCTGGACGTGTTTGGCGCCGCGTCTACATTGCCCGCTCATCAAACTGCCATGAAAATACTTCGACAGGACGAGACCGGCGACGAGACCGAGAGGTATCTGTGGGCACTGTCCCTCTCGCCGACGCCTCACGTCGACGTTGCCAAGGATATCCTCAGACGTTCCGAGGAGACGATGCAGAGTGACAAGGTGTCCGAGACCTACGCGCTCGCGGCGGGCGCGATGGCACGGCATTACGGATCCGCCGAGGTAATAGAGAAAGCCCGAGTTAGCCTAGAACTGGGCCTGGAGACCTGCACCGGAGAGGAGTGCAAGCTCAAGTTCCTGCGAGCTCTGCGAAACTTGAGAAGCGCGGCGGCGATACCCACGTTGCTGGTGCACGCGTTAAGCGACAGCAAAGTCATCAGCGTCGCCGCCTGGCGCGCTTTGAAGGCTCTGCCGCGCGAAGCTGTGACTGATGAAGTGAAGAGCGCGGCCATCAGGGTCTTCTATCAGATCGGAGGACCGCGAAGGGACAGCAGCGCGCGGACGATCGCGCTGGATATTATCCTCGAGAGCGAACCTTCCAAAGAGACCCTGCACGACTTCGTGAGATATTTGAATAGCAACGACTCGGCCTACGAAGTCCGTAAGTACCTAAGTCAACGTTTGACGCAAATTGCCGAGAGAGACGCGCGATTTGCCGAATACCTGAGGAGTATATACGCAAGTGGCAACGTGACGGTCAACAATTATCATGTGAAAGCGCAGCGAGGCCTCAGCACTGCCTTCGACAGGAGCTTCCTGCGATCGCCCGACAGCAACGGTTCTCTGGTTACCGTCCAAGAAGTGAATTCCGGCCTCCTGAAGCGTGGCATCGTGGATGTCGTGCTGGAGAGTAACAAGGAACGGCAAGCGATGTTCTCGCTGGGACTGTTCGCCGGCGGTCTCGGCAGCTTCGTCTCGAGCCAGGATGAAGCGCAAGCCGATGACGAGGTGGCCACCGCTGGAATGGAGATCGACTTTCTCGACGTCGGGATACGACCGTTCGTCTTCTTCTCCGGACAGGGCGAGCTGATGGGCCACGTCTGGTCCGGCACGGCGGACCAGAGGACCCCTGCCTTCCAAGCTCTCGCTTCTTTGTACAGTCATAACGAATACGTGCCATTGGGATCCGGTTTTGTCGCCGAGATCGATATTCAGGGCGCCGTGAGCTTCGAGCTGGCCGGTGAAATCCAGCTGAGCCTGTGGTCGAGGAACGCGCGCTCTCTCGTTGAGATGGATGCCGGCGTGATGGTCCACGGCGGCACCAGAGTGCACACGAGTTTCGTACAGAGCAAGACGGAATTCACGATGGCGATGGAGCCGAAGCTCCAGCTGTCCACGAACGTGGACTTTAGCGGGCCTGTGGCGTTGTGCATGAGATTGAGCCAGCCGGCCACCACGGTGAGGCATCAGGTCTACAAAATCGAGAGAATACCCGGTAGCCGGCATAAGCTGAGGAAAACGCGCCGTTCGAAGATCCACTCGTCCGGCAGATCCTACAGACTCAATCAAAAGAACAACGAGATGTGCGCGAAGTTTTCGAATTTAAGTTAACGCATACCGAAGACTGCTCAATGACTTTTTTGATAATGCATAATCGGTAAAGGACCACGAAACTATTTTTATTATTATTATTATCATTATTGTGAGGTGGAATCAGAGTACGGCAGGGTCTGTGTTCAAATCGATGGATAGTGAACGTTCGATATGACGTTCGAAGTTAACTGAAGTCTCCTATGAATAATACATTAATTATTCAATTTTATTTTAGTTACCATATCGGGATTAATATTGTTTTATATTTTCGACAATGAAAATGAGGTTTAAAATCTAGAAAATTTTTTCTTTATTCTCATTTCATTAATCCCAAAAATTAATCGCATTTTTAATAAGATTATTTTGTACATAACACTTCTTTTTTTCTGCAT
>NW_020226756.1:0-1303 GCF_003070985.1 Temnothorax curvispinosus | reverse complement strand
GATACAATGTATTCTTCTTCTCTTCTTCGAAAAGATCGTTCAACTTATCTGGGTTCAACTGTATTTATTTTCTGCATTTTTGTACGGTCGTTTCTACGTTAATTCTGTTAATAAAAAAGCGAAAGACACATATTGTTCGTCCACTGTCCACGTGTGGTCCAATTAACACTGATATCAGCGGCAACCGCACTCGACGACGACCATGTCTTCGTAGTCGTACTCGTAGGTCACGGTACGTTTGTCGTTCACGTAGAGCAGACTCATCGATTCCAGTTTGGTGGGCACGCAGCAGGGTTTGCCCAGCTTGTTGCCACTCTCGCTGATCTGGAGAGCGCCGTGCATCAACGCCTGCACGATCGCGTGATTGGTCGGACTGAGATGATCGCCCATCGGGAAGGAACACCTGCCGGAGCACTGATAGGCCTCGTAACCGTCCGGTGCGAGCACCCACTTGTCGTACGAGATCACGGAGAAGTTCACGTACATGAAACGCCGGTGACAGTTGTTGCGACGTCGTCGTCGCCCGTCCTCCCAACGATCCGGATCATCCGGCTCCTTCGCGGATCGTCGATAACGCCGGACCTTGCTGTAATTCAGCAGGAGGATCGGACCGTCATCGTTAGGACGATACGTCAACGTGCCGTATACCCAGAGCTGGACGGTATCGTTCCTGCCGACGACGGCGGACGTGACGTCGAAAGCCCGCCAGGCGCCGTCCTTCCTGGCCCTCCGGATCTCCTCGTTTCTGATGTTCTTCGTCGTCGACGGACCGTCGACAAATCGCACTCTGATTATCGCACCGGCTATCCCGAGCAATTCCGCGGTCTCCAGCGTCTCGTCGACGCCGACAGACGGGATCGCGAACTCCAGGATCCTGCCGGCGTCGCTGATCGGGCCGGAAGTGCGGACCGGCTTGATCGCGCGGACGACGGCGTTCGGGCGCCGGTAGTACAGCTGCAGCATGTACATGAACAGGGTGCTCTTGTTCTTCCGGCGATGCGCGACGTCGCGCGAAATTCTCATGTTGGTCCTGTTGAAGGGAGATCGGCGCGACGTCGACGGTGATGACGACGACGACGACGACGGGATCAACAGGTCGAGTCGGATCAACGCCTTCGCGCTCATGTTGGAGCTCCACTGACCGATCGACCCAGTCTTCCACAAACAGCAGACGAAGAAAGCACCCGCGACTAACAACAGCACCTTGGAGCAGTATTCTGGGGGTCGCATGGCAGAGCCTCGATGTGTTTTAGACGAAAACGGAAAAGCCTTGGATTTTATTAGGGAAACTGTAGTACAATAT
>NW_020226755.1:0-3690 GCF_003070985.1 Temnothorax curvispinosus | reverse complement strand
AACCAATAAAAATTATTTGTTTGAAAAATTTATACGCTGTGTATAGAAACGACAAATGAAATAATGTCCTTCAATTGTTCTTTACGTTCCTGTAACGACTAGTTTCACGTAACAGCTCATAAGCAGATTTTGAAACGAATATTGAATCTTGCTCTTGTTTGTTAGCAAAAATGTTTGTTTTAATATGTGATAATGGTCGCTACGTTGTACATACGCGGAAGAAAAGAAAAAATAGTAAGACCATTAAAAAATCTTACATTATTGCAGCTCATAGTGAGTATAATGCATATCCTAATTTTTAAACCGTGTGTTTCAAATTATTTTAAACTGCAAATTTTTTTTTATTGTGCATTTCTATATTAAATTATTTTTTTTAAATTACTTTTATCTAACCTCACTAGTTTACAGGAACAATCAAAATTGAAAAAGTTACTTTTGAAAATTAATATTATCGTTGTTCAAGAAGTCATGAGTCATTACATATGCAAAGTAATGATAAAAATAATTGTATTCATTATTATTGTCCAGATATAATAACTGCGCTCCCGTTATTAATGAAAAAATATAAGGCGGTTACCAATTCATTATTGAGAAAAGTAAATGTACAGTAACTGTGTTACAAGTAATAAGTTGCTTCCCAACCCTACTAATAATATATGGCATAAATATATCAATAAATTAATAAAGAATATATCTTTTGTTCAATTTATAGAAAATAGATCTGTCTTACAAGAGATTGCAAACAATTTGAATAAGGAAACTCCAACAATACAAATATTAAATTTATCAACATCAGGTAATTTATAAACAAACATGTATTGAAAATATTCATAAAATGAATATTTATATTATGATCACATTTATATTAAAAAAATGATATATTAATAATTTTTCTATTTTATTCTTGTAATTACTGCTTTCCAGATTTATCCCCATCTGTTAGTACAGATAATACATTGAATACTAGTACATCAAGTGTAAATATTAATATCCAAGATAATATCTGTATGTCATCAGATAAGAATTCCTGTAGTATCGATATATCGAACAATGTGATAAATATAGAAAACCTAATATTAATTCGACACATTGACAATTCAAATGCCAACAATCAGATTAGAGATCTTACAAATTTTCATGCAGGTATTCTTATAGAAATAGAAAAATATTATTTTATAATAATGGGTTAAATAAGATAAATCTTTGTTATATATTTTATATATATATATATATATATATATATATATACACACACATATATTATATTTATATTTATATATAAATATATTTAATAGAACATGTGTTTTTGTCTCTTCTATAATATATATTATACCACCACCACCACCACCCACCACCACCAGGTCCTGATGCACAATATTTTCTTTTGAACGGATAAAAACCTAATAAATGCGATTTTCTGCTTTGATCTTATATTTTCAAAGAACTTTTTTCTTGCAGATTCAGCGGCTAAAAAATTTAAGATATTAATATGTTAATTATTAAATACAAGATTCAAAACAATATTAAATATCTAAGACACCTATATATATGTTGTATTATAAACAGTCTTGTACAAATAAGAGATTTATCAAAGAATTGATTGGTCTATTAACTTGCTAGCATAAAATAAAACTTTACTGTGACGCAAGAATGCTTAGGCATTCTTAATAATTATTATATTTATGTAACAGTATAATAAGTTTTCTAACCTTGAAAACGTCATTTTTCTATAATCGAAAACGCTTTTTTCACAATTTTATAATATCATAGGAATATTAATTGAGTGAATATACATTTCTTAAGAAACTAAGAGCCTTAATTTAATCTAAACATTTATCATAAGTCATTTGATACTGCTTTCAAGAAATAAACTTCCCGGTTTCATGATAATATCCACTCGAATCTACTGCAATCACGATGATGCAGTTCTTTTCTTCACTTCGACTGTTCTCAGAATATTTTAAATTGCAATGCCCAACGTCTATAACATAACCTCGTGATAAATATTTTCATGTGACTAAGGCTGCATTCAGAAATTCACTGCCAGTACTGAAAATCCATAGTATACGTAACGTGAACTGTAGATTTTCAGTACTGGCAGTGTATATCGGAACGCAGCCTAAATGGATCTAAGGAAAATCATAATACATAACCTATAGAACAGTCATAACTTTTCGGAATAAATATCTACTTACTATGAATAGCAAACAAAAGCTTTGTCCTTGAAACAATACTTTAATTTTTCCCAGCATAAAATTGTAACTTCGATTGGCGACGCAAAGATTTCCCGAGCGCTCCTGGTGGCCAGATCCCGAAGTAGCGTAAATGAGACAAATGTAAGACTAGACCGGGACATAGGTTATTGTTTATATTTTATTTTTCGAAAATGTCAAAGATTCTTTCCGTTGTGGACCCTATGAATACTACTAAAGGTTTTGTGCGTCCAATCCGTGAGGGCGAGCAAGTATTAGAGAGTGGTTTAGTTGTGTCAGTGGGACTAAAAGAAAGGAAAGACTGTGTGTTACACATTCAGGCTCTCGTCTTGAGAACCTCAGATCTTACTACTCAACATCCTTATTTAGTTGAAGTTTGGGTGAATTTGGAAGAAGAATATGGTTCGCAATTGTTAAAAGACCAGCCTGTAGAATGTGAATGTCCAGCTGGGCAATCCGAAAAATGTAAACATGTAGTTGTTTTTCTTTACCTGACAAGGTTAGTCTTCTCAAGTATCTTATTGTTTTGCCTTTTTATTTTCAGTATTAAGCACCGACTTCACTATAAGAAAAATATATTTATAATGTATTTTTTCCAGAGTGGAGGAAGCAGAATTAATAGATTTAAGTTGCACAGACATCGAACAGTGGGAAGCTCTTAAAACCTCCACGTTGAAGGAGTATGAAGCAAAACGTTTGACAGATTTGTCATGTTGACTCACAAAAAGATGTTTGTGTCTGCTATGCCTGAAGTCACTAAAGATATGGAGAAGAAATGGGCTGAAAGACTATCTCGTTGTAAGCCCTAATAAAATTGAAAAAGTGGGCAGTTAAAATACTACTAATTAATTAATTTAAATTAATATCAAATTTTCTGTACTTTATGTCTTTTGAATGAATTAACTGCGGATTTTTGAACTGTAAATTAAACATTTTTTATAATCATGTGTGGTACAAGTAATACAAATTGAATCTCAGAAATAAGTATACAGAGTAAATGTTAGTACCGTTGATTTATTTACTGTACTGAATTTTGTCATGAAATATAATAAACTGATCGGATGAAGATGTATTTCATAATTGTAAATTTTTTAATGACCTTTAAAATTAAAGATAGAAAATAATATAAGTATTAATAATATTAATGTTTTCTTTTTTTATAGAAAATGATAAACATTAATAGTATTAATAATATTTTTATTTATTCTCTTATTTTTTCTGATTGTACTGTAGGTGCTCCGCTGAGTGAATATTCAATTTTCTACAGTAGTTTACGTCATGGAGCTGGATCTACGGACAATGAAGAAGATGCTTTTAATTGCAAAGCTGCAGAAAATTCAGATAATATTTTTAGGCTTGTTACTTTCAAGTCTTGGAAAGTGCTAGGAAAACTTAGCAAACTTACTAATCAAAAACTTGAATCATTAAGATCAGAACTACTTCAGTTCTATGAAAATTACGTGAAAGTCTCATTACA
>NW_020226754.1:0-1015 GCF_003070985.1 Temnothorax curvispinosus | reverse complement strand
ATAAGATATTTACGATAGGATTCCAAGTATTTTGTAACGTGAGTTTCTGATAGAGTACCGTAAATAAACGATTCACTAACCATATTAAAAACGATAGAAACTGATGTGCAGCTGAGAAGACATTTACGATAAGATTCCAAGTATTTTGTAACGTGAGTTTCTGATAGAATACCGTAAATAAACGATTTACTAACCATATTAAAAACGATAGAAACTGATGTATAGCTGATAAGACATTTACGATAGGATCCCAAGTATTTTGTAACGTGAGTTTCTGATAGAGTACTGTAAATAAACGATTCACTAACCGTATTAAAAACAATAAGAAATTTTTTTTATCGTTTTCTATCGGAGATGGTTACCAGGGAAGTGCATTTTTAGTACGCACGTGCAGATTGTAATCAAAAATAGATGGATAAGCTAAAAAAACGTAGGGTGAACGCGATGTTTTGTTGAAATGAATTTTAGTACATACGAACATTATTACATTTTAAATAAAATAACATACATAAAAAAATCAAAATATTCATATCATAATCAAAATTTTTTACCCTTTTTACTCCGTACATATTTATATCGTATTTTCTTGCATCACGTTATATAATATTTGATCTTGGAAAAATAAATGAAAAGGAATACGTGGATATAAATACACGTATCTTACGTACGTCAAAATTTTTCCCTATCTAATGATATTTTTTTATTTTTGTAACACTTAACACAACTTCGTTATTTTTATCTTTTTGTTCAAAAAGACGAATATATAAAAATAATTTTATTAAAAAATCTGAATCGATGTACATGTTGCTGTTTACAAATATTACGGCAACGTTATCCGAAAACCGTCTTCCACGATTTGGTACCCAGACCATTTGATATGAAAATGTAGCTCTTACGGTTTAAATTTTACCGATTTAAACGTTCCACGATGAAATATATTTTATAATTTTCGGCCACGTAGATCGACGTAGTGCTGACAAGTAATATACGTGCAACGTCAATCCAGAATATAGCC
>NW_020226753.1:0-5700 GCF_003070985.1 Temnothorax curvispinosus | reverse complement strand
CGGCTGTCGGGCGAGCCGCGTGGGGATGCTGACGCGCGCTCGCCTTCGGCGCGGATTGGTTTCTTCCGGCGGTTCCGAACTCATCGATAATTTTGCGTGAGAAGCAGACGAAAAGTATATCGCAGTACATATAACGGACGGATACAATTTTTACATTAATAAATTGGGGGAATCCCCAACATACCGCCCGCCTCGAAACCATCGTTTCGAAATCGCATGGCTGAACTAACGCGTTGCTCGAGGCGGTCGCTAAGTTTGGGCAATTCGAATAAGTGCATAGGGCACGGTGTACGAAGTTCCGCCGGCGTTTCGGCGTTTTCGATATCGATTGGTAACACGCAGATTTTTACAACGGGCCGCTTGAATTCGGACGTTGCGGTCTTTACTGTTACGACTCGTACGACGTTATCGGAGCCCGCGTGACATTGGATTATGCGGCCTAACTCCCACTGCACGGTGGAAGTAACGGGTTTTGAAGGAGTACGAGTTGTCCTATTCGGATTTACTCCTTTCCGGATTTTCGCCATTTGGCTCTTTGCTGCAGCGTGTTGACGTAGTCGGTTTGCCACAGCTTCCAGAACCGTTTTGTCGTCTGACGGACCACTTGCCAACGCAAGAGTCGATTTTCATTAAGATGAAGCACGGAGGCTTCGGGGCTCGCGGTTAACGCGGCGCCTATCAAGAAGTGACCGGGAGTGAGCGCCTCATATTCGTCAGCGGAATCGGTGAGCGGGGCGAGCGGCCTGGAGTTTAGACAGGCTTCTATGTTGCACAGGAGTGTCGCGAATTCCTCGAACGTGAGAGTGTGAGCCCCCACTACTCTTCGAAGGTGGTGCTTTACGCTTCGAACTCCGGCTTCCCATAGCCCGCCGAAATGCGGGGCTGCTGGAGAAATGAAGTGCCACGTAACTTGATCGGAGGCGGTTCGATTTAAGAAGTTCGGATCGCGTAGGGCCGCGCGAAACGCTTCTTGAATTTCGCGGTCCGCGCCGATGAACGTTGTTCCGTTGTCGGAGTAGATCGACGCGGGGAGGCCTCGTCGGGCGCAGAACCGTGAATATGCTCCTAAGAACGCGGGAGTCGAGTAGCCGTCCACTATCTCGAGGTGCACGGCGCGCGTGGCCATGCAAATGAAGATTGCGATATACGCTTTATGAGATGAGACTCCACGCCCGGACATCGGGCGCACACGCATTGGGCCCGCGTAATCCAGACCGCAATGCTGAAACGCGCGCGCGGAAGGGGAGACTCTCACGTGAGGCAGCTGTCCCATTATCGGAGTGAGAATTGCCGCCTTTTTGCGGGCGCATGTTACGCATCGGTGATTTACGTCCTTTACTATATTTCGCGAGCGCAAAATCCACACGTCCCGGCGTAATGTAGCGAGTGTGAGCTGCGTGCCGGCGTGAAGCGACCTTATATGCGCGTGCTGCATTAGTAAAAGGACTAGAAGGTGAGAGGAGAGTATGATGGGGTGTTTCGCGGTTAGTGGTAGCGGAGCGTGGGCTAACCGTCCGCCTACGCGAAATAATTTGTCTTCCCCAATAAAAGGATTGAGCGATATGAGTGCACTTCTCGACGAGATCGTCTTTTGGCTCAAGAGCGCTTCTCGTTCCCCGGAAAACTCTTCCTCTTGGATTCGTTTGAGCCAGAAGTCTCGTGCCAATCGGCACTCATCCGCGGAGAGACCGAGCGGACTCGCCTCGTTGACGTTAGTTTCGATACGGCGAGTTCAAGATGCGAACCGAAGGATATAAGCGGTGACTCGAATTAATTTCGGCCACGACGAGTATCGCGCCGCTAAATTTCACTTTTCGACCGGCTTTACTATGTGCGTGGTGACGCGCGGATTCTGCTCGAGCGTCGTATTGTGAGACGACGGTTCGCGTTGAGCGGGCCACTCAACCGTAGGGCGTCTCAGCCACGAAGGCCCCTGCCACCACAAATGGTGGGACGCGAGATGGCATCCAAGAATGCCGCGAGAAGCGCAGTCGGCCGGATTGTCTTCGGTCGGCACGTGTCTCCAGGTGGCGAACGGGACGCGGGATTGTATCTCTGAGACGCGATTAGCAACGAAAGTTTTCCACTTTGAAGGGTGTTGAGTCACCCATGCTAGCACGACGAGAGCGTCCGTCCAGCTGAAGCAAGGTATGGTAGTTAGTTGTAGCGATGATCGCACGAATTCTAGCAGCCGAGCCAATAGAACGGCAGCAGATAATTCCAACCGAGGAATACTTAAGGATTTGATCAGAGCGACCTTTGACTTGGCGATGAGCAGCCTGGAAGTGGTCTCGCCTGTAACGGAGGTGACGCGAATATAAACTGCGGCCGCGAACGCGGTGGTGGAGGCGTCGCAGAAGCCGTGAAGTTCGCAGTGCGCCGTGTCGGAACCGTATCGTACCCAACGGTCTACGTGAGGACCATTGATCGTCGCCAGGGATGCGTAAGTCGTCTTCCACTGCGCGAGAAGGTCGTCCGCGATGGCTTCGTCCCATTCCACTTTCGCCTGCCAGAGTTGTTGCAGAAAGATCTTTGCGTTTACTGTCACGGGCGTGACCCACCCTAGCGGGTCAAAGATTTTCGCTACCAAGGATAGAATGGATCTTTTGGTCTTTGGAATGGAAGGAGGGAGCGAAATGTCGAATTGGAACACGTCGAGGGCAGGCTTCCAGCTTATTCCGAGCACTTTCAGTTGCTCATCGGCTTGCAAGGTTTTCGAACACGCTAATCCGTGATTTTCGACGTCAATGTCGGCCAGAAGTTGCGGAGAGTTGCTCGCCCACTTACGTAATTCGAACCTCCCCCGACTCAGCAACGCGCATACTTGATCGCGCGTCTGACGAAGTAGCAGTATGTCGTCCGCTCCGAAGAGAAAGTCGTCTATATACCGGCCCTTTCGAATCACCGGAACCGCCAACGGAAATGAGCCTCCCTCGTCCCGAACTAGTTGTCCTAGAACGCGAAGCGCATCATGAGGAGCGTTAACCGTTCCGTACGTTAGGACTAACAGAATGAACGCGATGATGGTTCGAGATTCGCGATCGAACCATAGTATTCGCTGATAGTTGACGTCACGAGGATCAATTTCAATTTGACGATACATTTTTGTAATGTCGGCGGAGTACACGTATCGAGGTAGCATCCACCTTAGTAGAATTGCAGCTAAGTCGGTCTGCAACTTTTGCCCGGTTAGCAAGTGGTCATTCAGCGACGTGCCGTTGCTCGTCGGATTCGACGCATTAAAAACGACCCGTAACCGAGTGGTGGTGCTACTTTCGCGAATCACGGGGTGATGCGGAATGTAAACGTATTGAGATGACGTGTCTGCGTCGTGCGGTACACGCTTCATATGCCGAGTCGCTCGTACTCCTCCATAAAGGCGCGGTATTCCGTCGCTACTCTCTCATCGGCGTTTAATCTGCGTTCAAGACCTTTCAACTGTCGCTCGGCTGAGTGATAAGAATTACCGATCTCGATTGGGGGGCCGGTTTTGAACGGAAAGCGAATCACGTATCGTCCGTCGGAGCGGCGCCAATGAGTGGCGAGGAAGTGATCTTCGCACTGTTGCTCTTCCGGACTCAGTGGAATGGCGCGAGGGATTTCTTCGATTTCCCAGAAGCGTCGGAGTTCCTCGTCGAGAGACGGGGTATTAGAACAGTGCTGAGCCGTGACTGTTCGAGGACGAGCTTGTGGGTCAGCCGCGGGGCCGGACAGCACCCAACCGAGAACGGTATTCTGCGCGAGGAGTTGACCGCGGGAGCCCTTTCGAATGCCGTCGAGCAGCAAATCGCCGTACAGGTCGGCACCGATGAGTATGTCAATGAGGTCCGAGTTCGTAGGATCCGGATCCGCGAGCGCGAGATCGGCTACATGGCTCCATTGGACGGGCGACGTTACGGGCGACAGAGTGTATTTCGTTAAGCTTGTCATGACGGACGCAGTGGTCTTGAACGCGAGAGAAGTTTGGCCGATCGGCGAGATCTGAATTTCGGCCGCGTATCGACATGTTCCGGCGTCGACGCCTCCGATAGCGGAGATTGAGACGGGCATTCTAACGCGACGCAGTCTTAAGCCTTGCCTCAATCGTTCGGTAATAAAGGTCATCTCTGATCCTTGATCGAGAAGCGCTCGAACGACGCGAGTACGACCGTTCGGAGATTTGGAGGGGAACCCGACTCTTACCCTCGCCGTCGCGAGCAACACGGGAGGCATCGACGACACTTTCGCGCTCGAGAATAATGTCGTGATGGGCGCGGCATCGTGGATCGATGCGGTCGCGACAGAAGTATTTTCCGCGGCAAGCGTATCTTTCGCGGTAGAAGTATCTTTCGTGGTAGAAGTGTCCGAGTCGACGTGCAACATCGAATGATGCCTTTTGCGACATGTTCCGCACGAATATTTGCTTTGACATAACTGTACGGCGTGTTTGTCGCTTAGGCAATTTACACAGCGATTTGCCTTTTTTACTGCTTCCAATCGTTGACTCGGATTCTTCTTCAGAAAGACTTGACATTTGTGTAGAAAGTGAAATGCTTTACAAAGCGGACACAAAATGGAAGAAGCTCCCGATGCCGTAGCGCTGGTCGCTTTCTGCGCGCGAGCTTGTTTGTCTACATTCGCGGGATGCAATTCTTCGAGCGCGCGAGCACGAGAATCGAGGAATCGATCGAGTTCGCTGAATGTTGGGATTTGCGCGTCATCCCCACCCTTTAGTTTCCACGCTTTCCGAGTGGCGGCATCAAGCCTTTGCGTGACGCTATACATAAGCATGTCGCTAAGAATGTCGGATTCGGATCGATCTAAATTTTTCAGCGACGTAATTGCGCGATTTGCTTTATCCCGAAGCTCGCTGAGTTCGCTCGCTGATTCGCGGGAAACGCTCGGCAGATTATATAACGCGGACACATGCATCTCGACTAATCGGCGTTTATTTTCGTACCTCGACTCGAGGGCCTTCCACGCAAGTTCAAAGTTATCCGCGGTTACTGGGATGCTTCGAATAGATTCAAGAGCCCGCCCGGCGAGGCTTGATGAGAGAAAATGCATTCGCGCAAATGCAGAAAGGTCGGGATTTTTAATAATAAGGGACGTAAAGCGATCGCGGAACGTCTCCCAATCTTCATATTTCCCTGAGAATGGCGGAATGTTGATGGGCGGCAGATGCGCCAGTGAGAATGAGGAGGCAAGCGGCCCATGACCGCACGCGGCGCCCGAAGCTTGGTTTGCTGTCAGGGGCGGCGGCGTCGGCGCGAGTGCCTCCAGACACTCGGCCATGTAATCCAACGTCGTCAAGTGGATGTCCTTGGCCTGATCGAACAGTTCGTTTTGAAAGTACTCGTACGTGCTCCTTTTCGCCTCCGGAATAACTTGCAAGAGGGCCGAGTGCACGCGAAGGCATTGCGTCCAGACTTCTTTGGAGCTAGCGATTCGCGCTCGGACCTTTGCAGCGGTATAGTTATTCCTTCCGAGTTTTTTGAAATTATCGAGCGCTCGAGTGATGGAGTGTATCAACACCTGCTGTTGAGCCAGGAGGTCGTTGATGGTGGCTGAGACTTCCGGCACGGCAGTCATGTTAACGGCTGAAGGGCTGCACTGAATATCTCGATCCGGCTCGAAGGACCAATTTATGTTCGGGCGCGCAATAAACGCGCCAAACGAATCGCCGAATCCGTTCCGCGAGAACGCGAGATAATTGCGAAT
>NW_020226752.1:0-1633 GCF_003070985.1 Temnothorax curvispinosus | reverse complement strand
ATTTCATTATTGTTTAATATTAAACCTGACGAAGTTAGATATGATCATAGAGTAATGCGTTCACATTTGTTGAAGATTTTTGAATTGAATACAATTGAACATTTTCCTCAAGATCCACAAAGTGATGCTCAGACAGTGCTTCCATTAGCGGTAATAAGAGATAGAGAAGCTAAAGCGACTGCTCTACGTATAAATAAACATTTATCTCAGAAAGATTCCTGTGAAAACATTAGTAATACTGGAAATAATTGCGCTGAGAAACGTCGTCGAGAGGAACAGGACTCGTCAGAAAATGATTGTGCTAAAAAACGGCGTCGATATCAGAATTCAGAAAACAATTGTGTTAATAATACTAAAATTAATCGCGCTGAGAAACGTTGTCGAGAGGAACAAGATTCGACAGAAAATGATTGTGCTAAAAAACGGCGTCGATATCAGAATTCAGAAGACAATCGTGCTAAAAGACGAGGTCAGTATAAAGACAACTTAGCAAATAATCGCCTTAATAAGCGAAAACGTTATCTTATACATTCTCAGCAAGAACGAGATAGACAAAGAAAATATTATAAAGACAACTTACAAAAGTGTCGTCTTAATAAGCGAAAACATTATAAAGACAACTTACAAAAGTGTCGTCTTAATAAGCGAAAACATTATAAAGACAACTTACAAAAGTATCGTCTTAATAAGCGAAAACGATATCTTACACATTCTCAGCAAGAGCAAGATAGACAAAGAAAATATTCTGATCGTAAATGGCTTTATAATAAGCGATATTACGAGAGAAAGAATTCTAAATACGTACCTGCAAACAAAAATCACGATATTGCCAAAAATATTACTAGAAAATATGCAAAGTTTTGGTCACGAAATTACATACAATTTCTTATTCCTGTGGCAATTGAAGACATCGAAAACAAACTTAATATTAAAAATCCTACTGAAAGACGATTAGAAGCCGAAAGAATCTTACGTTGGTGTATGCGTATTCGAGATAGTTTTGTCAGCAAGATCTCTAAAATATTAGCTTCACTTAAAAAGAAATCAGACGTGTGCTTGACTCTTGCCGCTGAATGCTCTATAAATGACGATAAAATACGTGCATTATGTGGCACATCGGGACATACAGCTTCATCGGAAAATTATTTTATCGACACATATCATAACATTGCTTCATCACAACTGTTGGTAATTAACGAGAAAGGTAAAACTACGAATGTATTACCTTTGCAACAAGCACGAGTAAAAAAATCATGGTTATGCAATGCTTTGTGTAAAATTTATTATGATCCGTTGATGAAGATTCTAATCGATCGTTATGAAAAATTCCTCAAAACAATATTTGCCTGCACTTTAAAGAAAATACCACAATTGTTAACAGATATTCATACATGTACGATAAAGAATTCTGATAGAAAGGGTCACACACATGCCTGTTACATTGATGCAACTCTTTGCAAAGCTCTATTTCTTCCTGTTTTATTATTATCACCTCATTTTCTAATGATGAGATATATTAAACGTTTAATTTATCAAATGACAAGTTTATACGACAAAATGTTAAATCTGGAGAAGGCTTTAACTTTTGTTGATTTAGACACGTTAAACGAAATTATAATTTCGGCACAACAAA
>NW_020226751.1:0-1105 GCF_003070985.1 Temnothorax curvispinosus | reverse complement strand
CACACGGAAGAGTGCCCTTTTTAGCTGACACGGGTTTTCTTTTCGAGAATAGAACGCTCTTATATCAAATATCAGAATACCATTAGCTATCAGGAGTTTTGACACGTTCGCGCGTTGCTTCGGTATAATTTTATCGTTGGATTAGCGTCATAAAAGTTTCTGCCCTACATCGCAACGGTACTGTCGTGCTTGAGCCTACGAGTCTGTCCATTTCTATAGCTGCGTTTTTCGGATTTAAAGTTTAAACGAGCACGTTTCCAAACTACGAAAGAGGAGGAAGCGGAAAGCGGAAAGCGCGTCCAAAGAACGAGTGGGCTTCGTTTTGGAGTTTCAAAGTGAAGTAAAATCACGAAGAATCTTGCGCTCTGGCTAACGCACTGCACCATTACGGCACTAGTCCGCAAACGAGCGATACTCTAAGCATGACGTGGCGTTCGGCGTAGTGCGCGGACGCTGGTTCCGTGGCTCGTTATAAAATGACGCCGTCCGTCTTCGTTTCGAATCGCGCCCGCTCGGATTCGCGTTACCCGCTGGTTATCTTATCGCGTTACGGAAAGGAATTTCGATTACGACGTAGGCAGGTCGGGCCTCCCTTTTTTTTACGACCGCGATTAGCCGAACGCTTTTTTTTAGCGAGTGTGCTCACGCCACGATCCGGGAACCGGGAGGGTGAAATACCGGATGAATAAAGGGGGCAGACAGACGCGGG
The DNA here is from genome assembly GCF_003070985.1 of Temnothorax curvispinosus. Taxonomy (NCBI): domain Eukaryota; kingdom Metazoa; phylum Arthropoda; class Insecta; order Hymenoptera; family Formicidae; genus Temnothorax; species Temnothorax curvispinosus. The sequence continues at coordinate 396 of NW_020226751.1, read as the reverse complement.
AAGGAAAGAGGAAGAAGGCGAACAAAGGGAGATTTATTAAAGCCAGAGAGATGATGCATGATATCGACCGTTTTCTTCTCCATTCTTGATTGTGCTGCTCCTCGCGGGAGTATTTCGTCAAATTTTGATCGTGACTCATTGTCAGAAGAGTAACTCTTTGAGAAACGTACTGACTCTTAATTCCTCACCTTGATGAGTTTCGGTTAAATCAATACAGAAATGACGCAAAGGTTTACAAATCGCGGAGCTTATCGCAAGTGTGAGGTCATTTTTGAAGAGAGTTTACAAATTTACGATGTAGGGGAGACCGGGGCTAACTCGACACTATTTTTTCAAAAACAATTTTTAATATTTAATTAAAATTTTTAGGCAAATTCAATGGTATATATTTAAAGA
>NW_020226750.1:0-2962 GCF_003070985.1 Temnothorax curvispinosus | reverse complement strand
GATTTTTAAAATAACTATACATATATGCATATTGTGATCTAGATTATAAATAAGTAATTTTCAAGAATTTTTAGTGGTTATGATCGAGAAATTCCTTGCTCCGACTTTTTGTTTTTCAGTATATTGTCAAAAAAAAGAATGCAATTTATTTCAAGTTTACGAAAATATCTTGTGTGTTATGCACAGATATTACTGATCTTTCGAAAACATTCATAAAAATTCAGATTTATGTAATAAAATGCATTAAGATATGTTGTTACGTCGCGTAATATTTTTCACGAATTAGAATTTTCTTTTAATATACAGATAATATGAGTTACAGTCCTTGCTCTCTCAATTTCAAACGGAGGAATCCTTATAGACAATAATACGCATCCAGGAAACGCATAGTGCTTTAAATTTTGGGCAAAGTTCCTTAATATAGTCGATCTTTGATTAACTGTCACTAAAAAATTGAAATGATTTTTTCATTTTTGAAAGTGATACACATAAATTATTGAATGCACTAAATTTAGAATCGATCAAAATTTGTAAGAGATGTCACGGATAAAATATTTTCGGCAAAAACGTATAGATACGTTGTTGAATCGTGATAGTTGATTAATTAATTGACAGAAAAACATTTCAATTAAACAAGTATATTACCGGAAATATATGATTCGCAATTTTGTTTCTTTTTCGATTTCGATATTTATTAGGCAGAATTATTTAAATAATATTTTTTTTTGACGATGCCGTATGAAAGCGGAAGAACTTTGACTTGACATCCTGGATGGTATCAGCTCCATAGCTCGGAGCCAGATCGTAGGCCAGAAGGACTCGTCTTCCGTCCAAGTGCAATAACTATTAATAATCTATCCTTTCGGTCCCGCGTTACTTAGAACCGACGCGATCCGCGTGGTTTTGTTTTTTACAAATCATCGGCGGTAGCGTTTCGCTTCCCAGACTTCGTCCGGTCGATCGATAGTGGCCGCACGCTGATGCGTATCATATAGTAAGCGAACAAAAGATTAAGGCATCAGAAAAGAAAAATAGAAAGAGAGAAAGAGAAGTAAGAGGGGGATCTCAGTGAGAGAAAGAGAAAGGGTGTGGGAGTGAAACGATTTTGATCGAGGGTGCCGACATTCACTCGTTCGCCGATTGCCGATTAATGAAGGAAAGAAAGACGGAGATCTAAGACCGAGAACCGTAAATGGATGGACGCGAGGCGCATTACACGGGAACGGGAACGGGAACGGGTATAATGTTGATGGTGACGACAACGAGAAGAGAGAAGAAAGAGACGTGGTGGTCGACGATGATGAGACGATGATGACGTTACGTAGCAGTTAAAGAGAGCGGTGACATGGTAGACGATACAGTTAATCGATAAATATGATTATGGATCGATGATACATAGTTATTGAATGATAATTGATAATACTACTGCCTCACGAGGCCTTGATGAATGGCGGCGGTCGAGAGAAATACGATTAAGGAGCGGCTGGAACTGGCTATAATAAAGCGGCACAGTGCTCGAGACAGTGTCTCGTGAGGGTAACGCCAACGGACCGCCGTCATCGACGGAGATTATTAGATTATTAGGAATATAAGAGTACTATTAGGTAGGTCCTAGCTCTTAACGACTCTTTTTTTCTATGTTTTTTCTAAGTGGAAAGGAAGGGAGCGCGCGCCTAGGGCGTTTTTTCTTTTCCCGCGAGAATTTGTGGTCGCGCCGATCCGCAGAGATGTGTAGAGAATGTAAAGGATATAAATAGAGAAGATAGATCGAAGGCAAGAATGAGAGTGCGAAAAGAATTATCGTGTGGACAACAACGAAAGTGATAATTATAGTGATATAATCGGGGAGAGTAGTAAGATATTGTTGAGTAAAAAAAAAAATGGGGGAAGTAATTGGAAAACTTGCAGATAGCGATGCGACGGTTATTTCAGTGCGAAACCGATATCATTTTTATCGTTTGGCTAATCGAGGAAATTTTGTCGTCAATGAAACAATTAAATCGGCGGATTTTTAGAAAAATCGCGAGTCATCGAAATCTTATTTTCATAGGAAACCTCGTGTGCCTTATTATTACAATTAAACTTTACAGCAAACACATTTTTACACAAATCCTTATCCAACTTTGGATTATTAATATGTATTTCTAAAATACATATTAAATACATGCACAAACAAGAAATTTTTATTAATATCAGTTACTAAACTTAGAAATACTTGCATGTTAAGTTGAAGAAAAATTGAAACTTTTGTTGAATCTTTTGATTTCAAAAACTGAATTTAATGAAGATGCATTTTATTTCATTTAAATATAAATAATATCAAAATCATATATTTCTTTCAAGATATGTAAAGTCAAACAAAGACGAATCTTTTTTGAATATACAGTTTAAGAAATTTAATTAACAAGAAGGCTATTTTTCTGATTTTAACAAATTAAATTTTATAACATTACAAGTTCAATTTCATTACAAGTTTCAATTTCAATTTCAATTTTGGATAAGGTGGAAATAGGAAAATAGATACAAAATTTACACATAAAGTATGTTAGAAGGATACAATTCTTTTTAAAATCTTTAGTCCAATTTATATTATACACTCTAAAATACACAAGATAATAATCTCTATGATTCCGCCGATTTGACCAATTTGTCAGATTCACGAATTCTTATGAAAACGATTAGAGTCAAATCTGCTGAAAGTTATGAAGATGAAGAGACATCACGTTTTTGTATTTCTTTACACCCTATTGATAAGTCGCTTGTTATCGTAATTGCTGTGCCAAGTTTCTATAAGTTGCTTCTAGCCGAGCCTGTTTCTTTGCTTGTTAATCGAGAATACACCGATCCATGAGTAGCGTTGTTCTTTCAGTTTATAAATAAAAATATTCTCTAATTTATATTTTTTATAACTTAGCAGAAAAGCATATTCTGCTGGCTAACTGATAAGCAATCTAAAATTATT
>NW_020226749.1:0-13333 GCF_003070985.1 Temnothorax curvispinosus | reverse complement strand
TAAAGTAATGTGCTTTCCGTCGATAGCTCCTATACAGTGTGGAAAATTCCATATTTCTTCGAATTTTTCAGCAATTTTCTCCCATTCGTCTGGAGTTGACGGCATCTGAAAAAATTGAACAAATAGAAATCATATTCGAATTTAGTCTATAAAATTTATAGTCTATAATAACACAAATGAACAGCAAATTTAAAGAATTTCAAAATGCATTTATTTATGTATTTATTTATTTTTTCCCGTAGAATTTGCAGACTGTGTCCGATAACGAAGAAACCAGCAATGAAACATTTGATGAGAACGAAGAAAGAGAACTAGAAAGGAGCCAGATCATCGAAGATTCGATCGATTCACAAACATTAGCTACGGAACAACTAACAGATGAAACTCATTGTCAGAATAAGGAGTTCTCCGAAAAAACATCCTGCGAAGAAAAGAAAAACTGACGAGGATCCAATAATTACGGAAGCGTTAGGATATTTGCGACAAACAACTGCAGTTTCACAGCAGCGGAAAGACCAATGTAGCCTTTTCGGTGACTACATTGCGGATAAACTACGCACATTCAATAATCGTCTCCGTGCTATTGCACAAAATAGAATTACCAACATCTTATTTGAATTAGAAATGAATCTATATACAAATCCTGATACTCATACAAGTATGCAATCTTCTTCTCCCGTTTACAGCAATTTTAACCAGAATACAATTCAAACACAACTATATCCACACAACCAGACTGACACTCTCAACCCTGCTTTTAACGATCAATTTTCTCGTTCACCAATTTCTGCACATCATTTCACATCTCCCTCAGATTCATCTCATTTTCAACAAACAAACCGTTCATCTACTCTGCAAAACTCTGACAATCAACGATCGTCTACGCCATCCACTCCGGTCAGTTTTATCAGCTCGCCTTATCCATCCCCTCAAGAAAACGAATCCAACTGCTTTCAATACTTTTCAGATTCTACCAATGATTCCCAGCGTACATAATAAAACTATATCCTACAAATCCGCGTTATTAAATTTGTATTTTCCAAATAAGTGGTACTAATAAAATATATTTATAATCAATATTTGTTATATTTTTACTTACTTTTATGTAACTGATAAGACAATCAATTATTGCTCGGCACACCTCCGGAACTATTTCCGATATTAGTTGTTTTGATATTTTAAACTGATATTGTAAACTGGTGAAGGAATCGCCAGTTGCTAGAAATCGTAAAGTTACAGCTAATCTTTCCTCAGCTGGGACTGCTTTTCGAAAAGTCGTATCACTTTTCGATATTTTGCCTTTGATGGCATTTAACAAAAAAATAAAGTCATCTTCTGTCATTCTAACAAAGTTTCTGAATTGACCACTTTCTTTGCTAATAAATCATTTAGTAAGCAAATGTTGTTCACATTGCTTAATCGGCTTCTTTTTAAATAAAGCTGTGTTGACCACCAGCGCCTTTGCTTTCTCGTTTTTCTTTTTTTTTTTTTAATAAATGATGTAAAATAAGAAAATTGATGCAAGCCACTGCAACATTTTTGTTCGCTTCCATGTTCGTGCCCGAACGACTCCGAACGACTGGAGCAACGTCGAATAGTTGCCTCGACTTGCCTCATGCGTTCTCGTGCGGAGATTTCAATTTTGCAGTCCGAGGCATTCGGTGCGGCCTCGGCTTGCCTCATGCGCGTTCGTGCTCAAGTCTGTACCCGGCTTTAAACAAATGACATTAGTATTTTCGTAGCCAGCTCTCGGACTATGTAACAGGGAAATATTAATAAGTGAAGGAAAAGAGCGCTAAATGTTTTAGAGAGAGGGAGAGGTTAGGTTAGGTGAGAAAAGGCGGGAGAACAACGCTGTGCGTTCCAAAAGGAAGTGAGTTTTGCGTCACGCATAGAGTAGGTAGCGACACTAGACGGAACAGTCTAGGCATATAGGCAGCGGTTAAGGAGATTGACTAGAAGGAGAGTGTAACCGAGTGACGTACAGGATGGAAAGAGAGGCAGGCGAGAGTGAGAAGGTAGCAATAAGGAATGAAGATGTAAATTTGGCTACAATTTTGGACAGCTTAAGCAGTGAGAAAACGGGTAAAGAAATTTTTGCCACATCAAAAAAAAAAAAAAAGGAAAAGGAAGACTTACGAAGGAGAAGTTGAGAATGAGAGAAAGATCGAGCTCGATCAGCATAATGGAGTTTATGACAAGTGACAACAGCACGGCATGTGAGTTAGCGAAAGCTAAGAGGAAAAGAGAGGAAAAAGAACAACTTGCGAAGGAAATTTTCAAGAGAGATAACAAGACTGTGAGAACGCCACCAGGATTAGACAAATCAAAAAAAGAAGTCGGTGCTGCAAGTAAGAAGAGAGATGAAGAAGGAGATCCGCTATTAGCAATCCTGAGAGAAATTAGAGACGAGATGAGAGAGGATGAGCGTCTTAGAAGAAAGATGGAGAAAAAAAGAAGAAAAAATAGAGGAAAGGATGGATAAGATAGAAGGGAGACTATCGAAGATCGAACGAAGGAGTGAAAACACAACGGAAGAGGCGACCGGTGGCAAAATGGAGAAGATTGTGGGAAAGGTGGCGGAGATGGTTAGGAAGAGAGAAAGAAATATGAAGGAAAAGAAGGAAAAGAAAAATAATCTAGTAATCAGAGGATTACATAAAGAGGGAAACATGAGCTTAATGGACACAGCGGAGGCGTTTCTTGAGAGGGAGTTTGGTGCAAAAGCGAGAGTAAAGAAGATGCGGTCAACAGGCAAAGAAGGAAGAAACATAGTAATAGTTGAAATGGACTGCTGGGAATCGAAGGATAACATCATGAAGGTGAAGAAGAAGCTGGGAAGTAAGGAAATTTTCATAGATCACGACCTGACCTTTGAGGACAGAGAGGTGCAAAGACGGATAAAAAAAGGGCATGGAAAGAGAAAACAGAAGGAAAATAAATGAAAATAGGTTATACGAAGCTAGAGGTACAAGGTAGGAAGTATGTATGGAGCAAGAAAGAAAATAAGCTAATAGAAAAGGAAAATTTCTAGATGGCTGCCAAGTTTGGAGAAGAGAACCAGCAAGTTATGGCACTCAAAATGACAACAGGCGAACAACACGAATGGAGGTCGGAAAAGTGAAGCAGCTGAAAAATGAAAATAGGCGAAAGATAATTTTTTGGAATGTTGCGGGTATCGAGAGGCAGGACAAAGATTTTTGGAATTACATAGTAGGTTTCGATTATATAGGGTTATGTGAAACATGGTTAGAGGATAAGGGATAGGATAGAATTAGGGGTAGACTGCCGGAAACGCACAGCTGGAAAAACATTAACGTTGTAAAGGAAAGGAAAAAGGATAGGGCGAAGGGAGGTTTACTGATAGGCATTAGAAAAGACTTGGGGTCAGATGTGGAGAAAAATGAAAGTGTAATGATTACAGAAAGTATTGCGCGAACAAGAATAGTAAAAGAGGAAAAAGGACTAAATGTTTTTACAGTATATAATGTAGGAGCAAAGAAAGATGTAGAAGAGTGTTTAATGGACCCCTCCTGGTTTTCGCGCGCCGCGCCGAGGACAGCACAAATAATTAGGTTCTCGTGGAAATTGTAACAGTCAATTTATTTAAAGTTTGTTACATAGACCCCGCTATTACATTCGCTTCGATTCGTCTCCGGTTTCGATATCGACAATTAGTGTCGCGTACGAATGGCTAGGGCTCACTTGGCTCACTGAGCTCCCGGCCGGAGCAAGCGACGCGACCACGGCCGGAGCTCCGAACTTTTCCGCGAGGAAATTTCGAGACGTGAGAAACGCTGATTGGCTTCAAATCGTCGAGCGACCAGACTATTGGTCGCAGTACGAGCGATCACGCGATGTGCACCTGTGGTCCGGGCGCGAGCGAAACACCAAAAAAACCGGGGGGAAGGCAAATAAACGCGTTTTGGAGCAAATCGAGCGTTCTCAAATATTCCCAACGCTCGCTTTCACTTTGTGAGCGTTAGATTCTCAACAAAGAGATAATGGCGAAAATAATAGAGCAATGCGAAGAATGCGAAGGAGAGGATATTATTATAGGAGGTGATTTTAATATTAGAATAGGAAATTTAGGAGGGTGTAGGAAGGATAAATATGACTTTGAAAAGGAGAGTAAAGATAAAGTCATAGGAAATGGCGGTAGAAGTTTTGTGGATATAATAAATGAAAAAGAATGGTATTTTTTGAATGGATGTACAGAGGGGGATTGGGATGGGTAATATACGTATGTGAGTGCGAAAGGGTGCTCGGTAATCAGTTATGCAATTGTAAACGATATTGTGCAAGAACGAGTGTTGGGATTTAGAATAGGAGACAGGGTGGACTCGGATCATTTGTCTTTGACCTTGTTACTGGAGGAAGAGGAGAATACGAGACAAATAGAGGGGTGGACACAAGAGGAAAAAAAGGAACAAAATATGTCAAAGAAGATCATATGTTGAAACGAAGAAACAAGGAAATTATACAGGGAGAGGACGGGGGTATGGAATGAAAACGAGGTCCAGGAAATAGAGTCGGTGGATAGAAAATGGGAGAAAATCCAAAACTGGATTTTTGGAGCCTTAGTTTATAAAGAAGTCAAGATAAAGAAAGGAAGGAAAATAGGGCACAAAGATTGGTGGGATAGGAGCTGTACCAGAAAGAAGAGGGAGGTGAAAAGAAAGTACAGAAGATGGAGAAGTGGAAAGGGAAGTAAGGAAAACAATTTGGAAGGAAAGATATGCCTGAAGGGGTGGTTAGAGAAAAAAAGAATGGAGAAGAAAGAGAGAGAAGAGGAATTAAAAAATTTAAAGAACGAAAAGAAAATTTGGAACTACATAAACAGTCGAAAAAAGAAAGAATGGAAAGAGAATAATATTCCAAAAGAGAACTGGAGAAGTTACTTCATGGACTTGTTAGGTGGGTCCGAGATGGAAGTAAGGGAAGAGGCGTTGGAGGTGCGAGACATGGGAACAGAAGAAGGAAATGAGGAACAGGTTCAAGATACAGAAAGGGCGTTGCAAGAAGAGGAGATAGTGAGGGCAGTCAGGAACATGAAATTAGGCAAAGCTGCAGGTGTCGATGGAATCCCAATGGAAGCATGGCGGTATGGTGGCGCAGCAGTAAGAAGAGGTCTAACTGATCTGTTGAAGCTCATTTGGAAGGAAGGTAAAATTCCGACCGAATGGCGAACAAGTATAGTTGTCCCCCTATATAAAAGGGGGGTAAAGAGAGAACAGACAACTATCGAGGGATCTCTCTGCTGTGCACTGTATACAAGGTATATGCGGAAATTCTAAAGAACGGATTGGAGGAAATAATGAAGATGAAAGGGATGATACCTGACAGCCAAGCCAGCTTTAGGAAAGGGAGGTCTACGATGGACAACATATTTATCTTGAATATAGTGCAAAAGGAGAAGGAGGAAGGTATGGCAATTGGGAAAAACAAGATTTTCGCAATATTTGTGGATGTAAGGGCAGCATTCGACAACGTTGACAGAAATTTTATGGAAGATAATGGAAAAGAAAGGAGTGGAATGCAGTTTAATAAACAGAATAAAAGAAATTTACAAAGAGACGGAGGTGACAATAAGGACAAAGGATGGGTTTACAAGGTGCTTCAAGATGAAGAAAGGTGTAAGGCAGGGCTGTGTGATGAGTCCCGCCCTGTTCAATTTATACATGGCGGACATTGATAAAGCTTTAGAAATGCGTGGCATAGGAGGGGTAGAGCTAGGAGGAGTGAGAGTGTGGTCATTAGTATACGCGGATGATATGGTTTTTGTAGCGAAAAACAGAGAGGCTTTACTAGATATGATGAGCATGTTAAAAAGATTTTTAAAAGAAAGGAAACTAGAATTAAGTACAGAAAAAACTAAAGTGTTGGTATTTAATGGTAAAGATAAAAAAGGTAGGAAGACATAGAAATAGGGCAATAAAATAATAGAGGAAGTAGAAACGTTCAAATATCTGGGATTCACGTTTAATAGGGAAGGTAATTATGTCGATCATATAAAAGAACTGAATAAGAAAGAAAGAATCGCTGCAAATAGGATCTGGGGTTTAAGAGAAAGATTATGCAAAGATGATTTTAATAGGAGATGGACGCTTTTTAAGTACCTAGTAAAAAGTGTAATGGAATACGGAGCAGAGGTATGGGGGTGGTGTGAAAAAAAGGAGTTGGATTATGTAAGATGGGTATTTAGACTAAATTTTTGCACACCGAGGTATGTAATACTAAGGGAATTAGGATTAAAGAAACTAAAAATTTGTTGGGGTATAAGAGCCATGAGGTACGAGAAAAGAGGCAGAGAGAAAAAAGACGGAAGTTTAGTAAATGCATTGTTCGGAAAATATCATTCCGATTCACTCGCGGCCATTGCCTCGAGCCGATCAATCAGAGATCAGCTCGACCAGCTACTCTCGACTGGTCGATATATCGATCAGCCCGGAAGATCGCATGCTCATCTCGGTACTCGCGAGTTCGCCATAGATACTTTTCCGGCTCTCGTGCAAGAAGGACGTGCCTTCAAAGTGCACTTGTAAGACGAATCGAACTTTTGCAAGGAACGGTTTTTTCCGGTGATTTCTCAGCCTGTGCTTTTCCGGATCATCTCACAGACAGCCTACGGACGACTCTCCCTTTTGTGTGTATGACGGACTGAGGATCGTGGACCACACGGCCCCCTGACTCTCTGCCGTGAGTCCGCAGGTGCAGTGCGCGGTTAACGTGGCCGCCGCCACGAGGGCGATCGCCTCGTCCCGGAGTGCTTGCCGCCTGCCCTCTCGCCGGGCACCAGACTAAGTGCGCCGGGTCATAACAGGCATGTTGGGATGAAAAGAACACAATGGCTAAAAAGAAAAAGGATTTATATAATTTGGAACAAGAAAGATTGGTAAATTTGAAGAATAGTGGCCTCCTCACCGATTTCGTTCAACTTGGGCTTAATCGACGATTTTGCACGAAACGACCGAATCTGGCAGAAAAAAGTGTCGCTCTGCCCCACGAAGCGAGATATTAACGGTTAAAGTTGACAGGAATCAGGTTATGATTCCTGTCATACCGACGAGATGCAGCGACTACGACCATGCCCTGCGGCCACACGCGCATGCTCAGTGGTCGCATGCGCATGTAAAACTGCGCCAATTTTAAATGAATCAATCGTGCAGAATAACCAAGCATCTCAATTCAAGCAGTTAGGTCTCACGCTGGGAGTTTCATTAGTTTAATTATGCGTGGGAAGCACACACACACACACACACACACACAAGGGGGGGGTGCGAGGGGGGCCTTCGGCCCCCCTCCCCCGCACCCACTCCGTCGGTAGGCAGCATGGACCTCGCTTTACAACATAAAGTACATGCTAAGTTGTAAAACGAAATTATAAAGTACATGCATGGGGGAGGGTGCAGGGGAGAAAAGCCTTTCTGTTCACGTGCGCTCACGCATGTAAGCCCCCTTGCACCCCTCCATGCATGTGCTTTATAATGAAATCGGTGAGGAAGCCACTATTCTTCAGATTTACCGAAAGATTTTATAATAACAATGGTTGGAGCTCTGAAGTAATAAAAGAATTAAATAATGAAGGTAAAAATACTGAAGGCTTAGTAAGAATAAGGGAATAGAACATTCAAGGGCAAATAATAAACAGTAAAATAGAAGAGGCAAGGTGTAATATAAGGTACAAAGAGATAGAGGCGAGGAACAAGACACCCAGTTATTTATTAAAAGCTAACTTGGATAAAGTAAAAACAGGAGATGAAATTAGAGCGATGGTAAAATTAAGGTGCGGCAATTTAGAGGACACAAATAAATATTGGCTGGATGTAGAAGATATGAAATGTAGATTCTGCAAGATAGGTAGAGACAACTTAGAGCATTACATAAGCGAGCATTACATAAGCGAATATCACAAGTGTGTGGTTTGAGAATCTAAGTAGGAATAACAAGGAAATATTAGTGAATATATGCGATGACAAATTTAGAATGGAAAAAGGAAAGGTGTTAAATAGATTATGGAAAAGGAGAGAGAGGAATGCTATAAAAAAGATAGGATAAAGAAAGAGAAAAAAGAAGAAGATATGTAAAGAATGTATGTATGGAGGAAGGATGGATGAGGTGTGGATAGATGTGTGTTGTAAGTTTGAATTGTAAACCAAGTCCTTTCTTGGCGTATAGCTGAAATAAAAACATATATAATATACATATACTCACTGTCAAAATCAGTTAATTTCTCTAGCAAATGAGGTGCCACATTTTTACAATGTGCAATAATACGTGGGACGAAATGGGTGGGAAATCTTGCCAACAGTACGTCGTGCTCTTTAAAAATGTCTCTAAGTTTATTATCAATCTGCAACCACCATAATTTTCAAGACAAATTTGTCATTATATAGAAATGAAAAATAAAAAAAAATAATTTAGAACTTGGAAGACAATTGAAAAGAATTTGTCATACCATTTCATCCTCATAGTTTTTAAGGCGAGGGCATTTTTTTAATTCATCGGAAACTGTGATGCTTTCAGATGATTTGATTTCGGTATGTCTGTTTGGCCGGGTTTCATAGAGTAAACGTTCAATTTGAGCTTTGACGGAATCAGTTGGCTTTGTATGCTTCATTTCCGAAATCTGGTTTAAAAAAGTGACTTGTAAATTGCAGTTTACAGCTTTAATAGTTAGTTTTAATTATTTGTCAACTAAGTACCTTTTCAATGAGGACAGACTCAGTTAGTTGTGGCCTATCTATAAACGGTTGTTTTCTTAATTTTTTTTTATTTGGTCTTTCAGTTGTTAGTCCTCTGCGCTTTTCCTTCCTGGGTAAATGCTTTCTTACCGTTTTCAGCCGCCACTCAAGATAGCCCTCTCCAACAACTTTGTCGGAAAAACTCTCCTACAAATTTAAAAAAGGGAACGTCTGAAACACTTAAAACATTTCTAACAATACAGAAACCACAAGTTACTTACATGAGAACGCCCTTCCATTTTTGATGATAATCTAGGAAATGTGGACACAATGGCCTTTGCAACACGAGACTTATATTCCTTGGAAGGATATCTAAATAAAAAAACAAAAGAAAACAATTAATATTTTACAAAAAATAGAAAAAAATTAACAAAAAATAAAAGCAAAGACTAACTATATGTACTTACGTGTTGCCACATTCTGAGCACATTTTAGATACTAGAATTTTTACCAAATCTCTTCGGTGCTTGTTAGTAAATTTATTTGATTGCAAAATCTTGGCTAAGTCTTCATGCTGTTCTGAATGCTTTTTAATCCATTTCTCAACATCAATAGTTTTGCTGTTCTGTAAATTATAAACGAGGGTTGATTATAGAAAGAGTAAATTTTTAGATAGAAAATTGCGATTAATGCCAGACTTTACATTAACTGCAGTGTTTGGCTTAAACAATGAGTCAGTATCCGTTTCGTCCAGTTCCGTCAGCTTAGTCTGGGCCTATATTGAAAGTAATAACAAATTAAACAAAGATAAGTCCAATTTTTTTGCAGTGGAATTAGCCACAATCAATAGCCAGCGTACTACTGCCAAAACCAGGAATGCTTTTACCGATTCACGTGTTGAAAAAGATTTTGATGTTGAGGGACCTGGTTCTACTGATAGGCACGTCTCTCTGATTGGCACGGACATTATATTTGATGTGTCCGCATTTGGTGTGTCAACCGTAATGAACTGTTGATAAAAGGATGTATTAACTTTGAATCTTAAGTATTAATGCGGATGAAATTGATATACTGATCACATTAGTGTGGTCCCTAACGAGGAAAATTATCAGCTTCCGTTGACCCATTTCGTTAACCCCAATTTCCTTTAAATCTTGCTCCGAAAAAAGGAAGAGTTGTACCAGTAGCTTTTTTTCTAAAAAAAAGGAAAAGCACAATAAAAAGCAATGCACACTGACTTTGAAATATAGCAAATTAAAAATCAGCTTATTCATATAATTTATTACATCACATCCATCACTTAAAACAAGCTAAGGTGAATATAAATGAATAAGTTTTGAAAAAATATTTATTCTACCTGCTGAAATATTCACAAAGCAGACAAGAAAACATAAGTAGTATCAGCAGAGGAACCATAATAAGATACCGAATATAAATGCACACACCAATGTTAACAACTTAAAATATGGCATTTAAATAAAAATAAAGCAATTCAACCTGCAACAAATAATAAAAAAACATTGGCTTACTGTTCGCGAAATCGCTGATTAATCCCGGCGATGGAAGCGGGATGAGAAGGACGCGCGTGGAAGGTGTTAACTAAATATTCACTTTATTTTTGTGTAACTCAGACCACAATCTGAGCCGTCTTTAATGCGTCTTTAATGCGTCGAAATTGATACAATCTGACCTGAGAATCGATGAGCGGTGTATAGAATGAGATGTGTATATAGTCCGTGTAAATGAGAGGCAATTATATTAAGTGCCGTCCTCTTCGATGAATCGCCCGTGAGCCGGTGAGACACGTGGCGGTCGGCACTCGCGCACATGTGAGCCTGAGTCGTCGTGTTGATGTACCCGAATAGAGCTGGATGAGCGGTCGCTTTACATGTTAATGCAGTATCTCGGCAGCTGTTGTAATCACTGCGGTGGGCACTTCAATGTGTAGTCACAATCGAAAATGCACGGAGCACACGTCGTGCGTCTAATCACTGCGCGGCCATTTTTCCGACTCCGAATCTCGCGAGGAAGACGTTGGCGATCAGCGCGCCCGTGCGTGCGCAAGCTGCCGCGGTGATCGGGAGTCGATACCCGATCGATGCTGCCATCTGATCGGACGGCGCAACGTTAACGGAATCTCAAACATTCCGCCCGCCATCAGCAACCTTGTTGATGATTCCTTACTCTTGATCCTTCCTTTGGTTGAAATGGGTAATATGGCGAGCTTGGCACTTGGCCGATTGAGTGTCGTGGTGGCCGTCTTGAGGGTAACCACCCTGGTGAGTCCATCCTTGCCGGGGTGCAAAACTGGTACTCTGGTGAGTGGCCACTTGCACGGTGGAGAGCGTTCGTCGGTGAGCAGCACGATGGAACCCATCTTGATGTTGTTGTTAGGATGATGCCACTTGGATATCGCCTGCTGGCGTTGCAGATAATGAGCCGACCTTTGTGCCTAAACAGAGCGATAAACCTGAAACAGAGAGCTGTTGTTTTCAATAATGTTGAACACGCTGCTGGATAAGCTGCCACCGAGATAGTCGTGAGGTTCCTAGGTCAATCATAGATGGCTCGGGTATGGTAGTGATTGGACCTCCAATGAGGAAATGACCTGGTGTGAGCGCTGAGACGTCTCCAGGGTCGTCACTCAGCGGTTCTAAGTGCCGCGAGTTGAGAATGTCCTTGGTTTGCGTAAGCAACTTTGTGAGTTCTTCCGTCGTGAGTAGTCTCCCCGATAATCCGTCTCAGATGAAACTTCAGACTTTACTACCGCCTCCCACTTGCCCCCCATGTGTAGAGCGCCTGGTGGGTTGAACTCCCGTCCTGTGTCAGTAAGTTGTAAAACTTTAGCAATCCGTGATGTTCTTGAGAGCCCTGGATGAACATTTTCTTGAGCGCGGCGTCTGCTCCAATGAATGTTGTCCCGCAGTCCGAATACATGATCTGAGCAATTCCCCTTCTAGCTGAGAATCTCCGGAAGGTTGCTATGAATCCTTCTGATGGGTAGTCACTGACTACTTCGAGGTGAATTGCGGAGGTGGAAAAACAGACGAACACACAGATCTATCCTTTGTATGTTTTTGCACCTCGTCTTTTCCATGTCTTGATGGTGAGCGGTCCGGCATAGTCAACTCCTGAGTGAGTAAACGGACGTGACGGCGTGGCCCAAGAGAGAGGTAGTTGGCCCATCAGTTGATGAGCACGGATCCCCCTCTGCCGAGCACACACGACACACCGCAAAATATGAGACTTCACCGGAGCCCGTCCGCCGATGATCCAGTAGCTTTGCCTGACATGAGCCAATGTCAGCTGTGTTCCTCCATGCAAAGTACGCAGATGGGCGTGTGCAATGATCAGGGTTGAGAACCGTGAGTGGCGAGGCAAAATCGCTTGATGTTTGTTGTCTTGAGCTAGTGCTGATTGGTTGAGGCGGCCGCCAACTCGGATGATCCCTTGAGCGTCTATATACGCAGTCAATCGACTGAATGCGTGAGCAGTTGGTAGTCTCGAGTTGGCCGTGAGCATCTTGATCTCGTGCGTGAAGTATGCCGCTTGAGTAGCCTTAATCCAGAAAAATCTGGCCTTCTCCAAAGCTGAGTGTAAGTCCAGAGTTCTGCGTCGGCGCTTTCCCAGAAGCGATATGAATCTGAAACAAAGAGCTGTTATTTTCAATAACTTGTTGAGTGTTGAGTACCTATATATCAGGTCCCAGTGATAGTCCGGTTGAGATGCGGCCGCATGTAGCGCAATGCCAGGACGAGCCTCATGCGTGCTCAACTCGTCCGAAAGCGCGGGTTGAGATGGCCAAGCTTCAGGGGTGAGTATCCACGGTGGTCCCGTCCACCATAATGAGTGGCTTTGGAGTTGAGCAGTGTTTAATCCTCGTGAGGCGCAGTCGGCTGGGTTGGACGTACCTGGTACGTATTCCAATGTGCGTTCGCAGTGAGCTCTTGAATTTGAGAGACCCGATTTCTCACGAAATCCTTCCAGCGCGATGCATGAGATTTGATCCACGTGAGTGTCACAACAGAGTCCGTCCACAGGTGAGTTGCTGTGACGTTCAACTTCAGTGTGGCTTGAACGTATTGCATGAGTCTTGAGAGCAGCAGAGCTGCGGTGAGTTCAAGTCTCGGGATGGTGAGCCGCTTGAGCGGTGCTACCTTTGTTTTGGAGCACACCAATGAAATCGTGGTACCATTTGAGCCGTGGACGGTGATAAATACGACTGCAGCCATTGCCAGTTGAGAAGTATCAGAAAAGCCGTGAAATTCCACTGACGAGGTACTCCATGTGGTTTGAGAGGTGCTACCTTGGTTGTACCACCGAGGTATTGAGAGCTTGATCAAGCTTGTGAGTTCTTTTCTGATAATGAGCCACCGTGATGAGAGCTGGGATGGCAGTGGTTCATCCCATTGGAACTTCATGTAGCCAAAGCTCCTGCAAGAGCATCTTCGCCTTGATCACCACTGGTGATACAAAGCCCAATGGATCGAGCATCTGAGCCACTTCAGACCGAGCGAGGCGTTTGGTGTGCGACGAGATCCTTTTTGAGAATGTGAATGAATCTTCTTGAGGAAGCCATCGTAATCCGAGTTTTTGGTTAAGCAATCGTCAATGTAGGTTGTGAGCCCTGGTCCTGTTCTGCTTGAACC
>NW_020226748.1:0-1044 GCF_003070985.1 Temnothorax curvispinosus | reverse complement strand
AACGAAACTTTCGCTCCAGTCGTGAGATACGACTCGCTTCGACTGTTCCTGGCTCGAGTCACACGGGAAGACTACGAGCTGATACAATTTGACGTCTGCACAGCATTCCTTTACGGCGAGTTGGAAGAAGAAATTTTCATGCTGGTTCCGGAAGGGCTGACTGTCGGAGAAGAAGAAAGTGAAGGTGATAGTGAGAGTTTAGTGTGTCGACTAAACAAGTCGCTCTATGGTCTCAAACAAGCACCTCGGTGCTAGAATAAAAAGTTTAGTGCTTTTCTAAAGAAATTTAATTTTGTGCAATCCGACGCTGATCAATGTATTTATATCGGCCGTGTGGAAGGATGCGAAGTATGGCTAACGTTGTTTGTCGATGATAGGCTTGTGGCCTCGAAATCATCAAGTGTGCTTGAGAAAATTATTGTAAGTATGAAAGAGATGTTTGATATAACCCTCGGAGACGCGACTAGGTTTGTAGGGCTACAAATTGAACAAAATACAGTCGGTAAGAGTATGTTCATACATCAAACCGAGTATGTCGACCGAATTCTAGAAAAATTCAGAATGATCGACGCGAAACAAGTGAGTGTCCCTGCCGACCCCCACGCTGCGCTGGCTCCTTCCGAGCCAGACAGCGAGAAACGAAACGTTTCATACCGAGAGGCGGTAGGCTCTTTATTATTTCTTTCAGTGGTCTCACGACCAGATATTGCTTTTTCGGTAAATTCAGTGTCTAAGTATCTAAATAATCATAATCTCACTCATTGGAAGGCTGTAAAAAGAATTTTCGCTTATCTAGTCGGTTCTAGAGGTTTAGGTATAATGTACCAAAGAAGTGGAAACGAGCCAAATCTAGTAGGTTACTGTGATGCAGACTATGCAGGAGATTTAGAAACACGTAGGTCTACTACAGGATATGTTTTTAGTTTTGCGAGTGGGCTAGTCACTTGGTCTAGTCAACGCCAAAAACTTGTGACGCTGAGCACGACGGAAGCGGAGCACGTCGCTGCAGCAGCAGCTGCAAGAGAGGTAGTTTGGTTACGAAAA
>NW_020226747.1:0-1180 GCF_003070985.1 Temnothorax curvispinosus | reverse complement strand
ATGGGACAACCGCGTGCTCCGTTTCGCGTCTTTTTGCAGAGATATGTATACGTCTATTCGTGTCGACTGCTACTCGGTTACTCGGAGGAGTTTCCCTTGCCGGATGTCCGGTCTCTCGTGACTTTCCGCAGCGATTTTTCATTCAGCTTGACATATTTTTTTCCAGCAGCAATCAGGACGATGAGAGGAGGAGCAAGAGGAGCCGGTTAACAGTTCCTTGCCCAGTTTGTTCGACGTGTGTGTGTCGCGAAAACGTGTGTCAACAATACGACGATACGACGACGACGATGTGACGACCTTGAATCGCTCTCGCAGTTCAGTCCGGCAAGCTCTGTCGCTCCACGACACCGGTGGCTCGTGCTCGGCACACACAGACACACACAGACACACACACACGGGCTCAAAGAGGGGAGACAATCGGGCGCGCAGTCAGAGGGCTGCTTTATGCATGCGTACTCGGCATACAGAAAGAGAGAGCGGGAGAGAGCGAGCGAGGTATAGCGTTAAATGTGCTTGGGGGAGTCTCTTCGCGGCGCTGATCACGTGGACTTGCTCCAACGTTGCCTTCCTTCTGCCTTCTCTCTTCTTCGCGTTGCGTTTCTCACACGATGGGCGAAGACGGGGCAAAGACGGCAGGCGGCGGCAGCAACGACGGACGACGACGACGTGGACGAGGGTGACGTATGTCGGCTCGTGCGATGCTTTTACTTGCGCGCGCGTATTTCACGGATTCAGGCGCAAGATAAACGAAAGCGGAAGAGAGTCGAGAGAGTTGCTCGCGGCGAAGAAGAAGGAAGCAGACTGGAGGTAGCTGAGACTGTGGGGGGTGACAGTGGCGCGTGTGTGTCTGTCTGTGTGTGCGTTTGTCGTACGAGCGCTTATGCCGCGGGTCTCGCGCTTGTGTGTGGACGTGCGTACCGTGGCGGATGTGTGTCAGTCGGCGGTGAAGGAGTCCAGCGTGGAAGGAGACAGACGTGGCAAGAGATGGAGGAGGAGAAAAAGGAAGGGAAAAAAAGAGGAAGAGAGAATGTGTGTGAGTGTATGTGTGTTGTGTGTGTGTTCGTGAAAGAGAGAGAGTAACTCGGAGGCGGAACGATTAAAGTGCGTCCTACTCGATCGCCTAGCTTGACACAACTGAGGAGCGTCTCTCTCGCGCGGCGCCGCGTAAGCTTCCGCCGCC
>NW_020226746.1:0-14836 GCF_003070985.1 Temnothorax curvispinosus | reverse complement strand
TTACAGTACGTAGGCGGACGCGGTAGATTGCAGGTAGTGCATGTGCATACATACTTATAGTTTACGCATTTTCAAAACAAAATTGAATAAAAATCATATTTTTATACACATGCGCAGCTGACTTATAATAAAGGCGATGGAAAATCGCAAGTTTCGTGGAACGTCGCGACTCTCGGCACCCAATATATCGGTGCCCGCCGCGCCGCGGGCATGAGTTCGCACACAAAATAAGTTGTAACTTACTAAGGAGTGATTTCTCCATCTTGGACTTCCTATACTTTTTTGTTGACAAAATTTTCTTCTTTTTTTTTGGCATTTTTTTATTGAAATCAAAGATGCCAATCTTAGAGAAAAATCTGAATTTAATATTAATGTTGAAAAATATCAATTAATTAACCTTTTTTATTAATAATGCATCATATATTTTGAAAGTGTGTAAAAAATACTTAAAAAATCACTGGTCATTCTTTTAAATCGGTAATGTTTTCGACAAATTATCGATGTGTGAAGTTTAACATGACGGCTTCAACGCCGAAACTTTAAACTCCTGTAAGTAGACAACGCGTTGGACAAATGTAAAAAAAAATTGGTGTTGATAATTATGGTCAATAGGGCAATAGATTGTGCAAATTTCAGCACGATCAGAAAAAAAATTTTTTTAGGATGGATCACTTCGCATGGAATGCCCTATAAATTATATATAATATATATATTAGATTTTATACTTGGTTAATGTATAATTTAAAACACAATAATTTTCAGTTTTCTTCGATTCAGGAAACAATTTACAGTTCTTTTTATCTCATAAGTCGAATCGATATCGAACCGATATCGAATCGTTGATAATGGACAAACATGAAAAACATTGAAAATCTTGAAAGAATTAAGTTATATATTATATTGCTACATGCTACCAAAACAGATTGTTTGCTAAATTATCATAACATCGAAATAACCTCGAAATATTTGAAACTATCGATGTTCAACAACACCTGCAGAACCGCATTGTTGAGATCTGATAGAATCGATATTCGACGTCGATCTGATGCGCATATCTCGACGAACATAGTATTATATAAATAACGGATTGCAGTCCTGAGAAGTCCGCGTATCTCGATGAATACAGTATGTAAATAACGGATCGCAATCTCTACGAAAGCTGTGCGGATCAAAACGCTGTTGTCTTACTTCACAATACCGTGTGTCAATATCCATGAAGATACGGGCCTCACACATATAGGCTGTGTTGCGCAAAGTGCATGCATGTATGTACACAAATATATGAGGTTAGTTTTGCTTAGATTTATTAAACTTTTAACAGTAAAAATCATGATTGACTCCAATAAAATAGATGATTATTATGTAAATAACAGATCGCAGTCCTGAGAAGTCTGCATATCTCGACGAATACAGTATGTAAAGAACGGATCGCAGTCTCTACGAAAGCTGTGCAGATCAAAACGTTGTTGTCTTTCTTCACAATACCGTGGCAATATCCATGAAAATCCGGGCCTCACACATATAGGCTGTGTTGCGCAAAGTGCGTGCATGTACACAAATATATGAGGTTAGCTTTGCTTAGATTTATTAAACTTTCAACAGTAAAAATCATGATTAACTCCAATAAAATAGATGATTCTAATACAGATTTTACAATAGCCATAATTTTTTGATAAATTTTTTATCACAATTAATATATTTGTTCTCTTGTATAGATAGCTGGATGATCATATTTTATTTAAAATGAGCAGCAGTGATGATAATAGTTACTCATTGTCGAGAAAGCGATGGTCAAAATATGGTACGAGTAAAAATAAAAAAGTAAAATAACCAACCATTTTCCTCATTTCAAGTAATGCTAATAATATTAACAGCATTATTACATCATAAAACTATGGTATTGTGAGATTTGGGTGAAAAAACGGTGCACGCCTGTTCAATAACAGTGGATGTATTTTAGAATAAAGATGTGTCTTACAAAAGGGAACTGTTCGCCGTGATCGCCGTTTTATCTCTCTCGCCTATCTCCTCGCCGGCCTCTCACGCGCTCTCCCTACTTCTCCTATTCTACTTCGCTGAGCTTTCGCGAAAAGCCCCGACTGCCTGCCTCGAAGCTCGTGTGTCCGAACGCGTCACGCGCTTGTCGGTACTCGTAACGGGTGTCCCTACATCTCGGCCATCCTGATAATCGTCTGCCTCAGACGATTCTGAATCGTAGTCTTCGGCGTGTGAGTTCTTCCACGGCTTCATGGAGTCGGCCGCGGTCGTTATTTTCTGAGGCCCTTCGCCATCGATTTTTTCTACTTCGTAGCGATCATTGGCGTTTATTTCTGTAACCCGGTATGGCCCCAGAGTTTTTTCTCGTAGCTTTAATCCTGGTCCGAGCTGAGTTCTGCGGATACCGACGAGATCTCCCACGGTGTATTTTCTCGCGGCTTTCCTTTTTTTGTCGAATCCTCTTCGATTCTCTTCCTGTACGGTCAGTATTTGCTCCTTCGCTTTCGCTCGAATTTCTTCTCTTTCCTCGACAAATGCATTTGCAGTTTCCTCCTCGATGATTTCTTGCAGTTGCGGTTTCTCGTTCGTTCTCATCTTCGTCCCCGTTAGCAGCTCGAACGGCGATACTCCTATGCTTCGTTGGTGTGTGCAGTTGATGGCACGCTGCGCTTTGCTCACATGCTTATACCAATGCAATGGGTTAGGTTCTTGATCGAAAAGCTTCGTTAGGATGGTAATGATGATCCGATTAATCTGCTCGACTTGGCCGTTGCCCCGCGGCATTCCTGTCGTTATCAGCGTGTGATGAATTGCTTCTTTTTCGCAATAGTCTTGAAAGTCATTCGACGTGAATGCTGTTTCCCTGTCAGTCACTATTCTTCTCGAGTTTCCGAATGTTTGTTGCACGATTCGTAATTTGTCCAGTACTTCGCTTGTTCCGGTGGATTTTGTCGGGAAAATCCACGTGAATTTTGTGAACGCATCTACTGCGACGAGTAAATGGCGATAATTCTTCTTGGTTGATTCCAACGGTCCTAAATGGTCCAGATGAAGCGTCTGCAGCGGCAAATCTTCCTTCGGGATGGGATTCAGAAATCCCTCGGGTTTTCCTCCTTTTTTTGATCCTAGAATGCACGAAATGCAATTCTGTATATAGAATTCAATTTTCTCTCGTAGTTTGTCGATCCAGTACTTGTCAAAGATCAAGCTCTCGATCTTTTGAATGCCAAAATGTCCGATCTCGTGGGCTCGCTGTATGACCTCGGTTTGCATTCCCTTCGGTATGACCAATAGTTTATCGGTCTCGCTCGTCTTATACAGAAGGTCATGCTCGACGACGTAACCTTTGTAGCTTCCGGTCAACAGTGCCTGTCGTATCAATTTTACTCGTTTGTTTGTCTCTTGCGCTCTTTTAAGTCGTTCGACAAAGTCGTTTCGTATTGCGTATACTCCGGGATATCGGCTCAACGCGTAGACGTGCATCATCCTCTTGCCTGGCCGATGCTCAATCGTGTAGTCGAATTCCGTGAGAAACATCCCCCATCGAGCCACACGCGGGACCATGTCTTTCTTCTCCATCGTCCTCTCGAAGGCTGAGCAATCTGTAACGATTTTGAAAGATATCCCATGTAAGTATACACGAAATTTGCGTAGGGCCTTTATCACCGCTGGGACCTCCAGGTCGTAACTCGCATAATTTCTTTCTGCGTCGGTCGTCTTGAGACTCATATACTGAACTGGATGCAGCTGCCGAACGTCTGGACAGCGTTGCAAGAGAATTGCTCCGTATCCTTCTTGAGAGGCGTCCGTGTGCAATTCTGTTTCGTATTTCGGGTTGTAAATGCACAAGACGGGCGGCTCCGTGAGTATTTGCTTCAGCTTCTTGAATGCTTCGCATTGGTCGTCGTCCAGCGTGATTGCGTCTTATCGTCCACCTTTCAATGCATCGGTTAGCGGCCTCACGATGTTCGCATCCTCCGATAAATTTTCGGAAGTGGCCTGCCAAACCTAGAAGGCTCTGTATTTGCTTGATAGTCTTTGGTTTCGGAAAATTGACTAGAGCTAACGTCTTCTTCGGCGACGGCTTGATCGTGCCGTTCTCTACAACGTATCCTAGATATTTAATTGTTCGGCAAAGTAATTGACATTTTCCCCAATTAATCTCAAGTCCGTTACTCGCTGCAACTTCTAATACTCGCTTTAATTTGGCTACGGCGTCGTTTTCGTCTATCGCGGGAATTACAAGATCGTCCAAGTATGCGCAAACAATTCCTTCTTTGATCAATTCACAGAACGCGTGTACAATAAATCGCTGAAATACTGTGGGCGATGTGCAGAGACCGAATGGAGCTCTGAGAAACTCATATTGTCCCGACGGCGTTACGAACGACGTATATTTTTGACTTTCTTCGTCTACACGCACGTGAAAAAATCCGTTTCGTAAATCTAGCGTGCTAAAGACCCGCGCGTTCACCAGCTTGTCTATCTGCTCATCGATTATTGGCAACGGAAAGTGATCTCGCACGATTTTTTGGTTTAAATTTTGAAAATCTATGCACACTCTGGCTTCGCCGTTTTTCTTACGCGCAACTACTATCGGACTCGCGAATTCTGAATAACTCGGTTTAATTATTCTTGTCTCAAGCCAATTTCCGATTTGTTCGTCTACTTCGTGCTTTTTCCGTTCTGTAAGTCTCCGCGGACCTTGCCAGATTGGCTTTTCATCTTTCAAAATAATCTTTAATTTTATCGGCGACTGCATTGTTTTATTCGGTTTGTAAGAATCTACTAATCTTTTTACTTCGTTACGACACGCGACGCTCACGTCTAACCAAATCTCTACGTTTTTTATCTCGTTTTCTACTTCTATGTTGAGAATCGAATTTTCCCCTTCAGATAATTTTATTACTTTTGTCTCGTTCTTTTTTATATGCAATTCGGCTACGTCTAATATTTCGCTACCGATCATGACGCGATCTGGAATGTCGTCGACGTTGACAATATGGTAGGTAAGTGGATAGTTTACTTTATCGACCACCAT
Source organism: Temnothorax curvispinosus (assembly GCF_003070985.1). Classification (NCBI taxonomy): domain Eukaryota; kingdom Metazoa; phylum Arthropoda; class Insecta; order Hymenoptera; family Formicidae; genus Temnothorax; species Temnothorax curvispinosus. The sequence continues at coordinate 9,798 of NW_020226746.1, read as the reverse complement.
GTCGATGTTGCAGCGACTCATGGTGCGGATCTTCACGTTCTTTGGCCCCTTTAGAGCCTCGGTTTCCGGATCATAGTTTGGTGAACCCAGTTCCAAATACTGGTCCACGCGCATCAGATGGTAGTCGCTCGCTGTGTCCACGCGACTGGTGACGTCTTTCTCTCCGATTCGGATGGTTTTGTAGACTGTTAAGCCCTGCGCCTACGCACAGGACTTGGCTGGTACTCGCTGTCGTTCCGCTCGTCTTTTTCGACTGATTCGTGCCTCGTGCGCTCGGGCCTCGTGCTTCGGGTTTGGTACAATTGCGTGAAATGTGTCCAAACTCGTTGCATTTGAAGCATTTGGCTCCGCTCTCTTTATGCGCGCAGTTTCAACACCGCGGTGTGAGGGTAGTGAAAGCTTCTTTCGCTGCTGGTCCCGTGTTACTCGCCCCTTTCGTCGCTGACTCATGGCCGCTCGTCGTCTTGGCCGCCGGTTTCTCGCGACCTCCTTTACCGACTTTACTTTTGATTGCCTCGTAGTACACCATTTTGTCTTTAAATTCAGCATACGTTTTAGCGCCGTAAAGAATGGTTTTGTTCGATTCGTAGTCTTGTATACCATCGATTACGTATTGAATGATTTTGGGCTCCGATAAATTTTCTCGCTTACCGATTTTGCGCATATGCAGAATATACTCCTGGTACGACTCGGTCGCGAGTTTATGACGCTTCGTGAGGAGTTGATGTATCTCCCGGCTGTCCACTCTTGTCTTAAATTCGTCCTTAAGCGCCCTTTTCAGGTCTTGCCATGATTGAAAATTTTCCTGAGATTCAAACTACAATTTTGCAACGCCTGCGAGGGACTTTTTCGCGAAAACCAATGTTTGCAGCGAATTCCAATTATACAGCGCCACGTTTTCTTCGATATGTTCTATCCACTGATCGATCGATAGAGAGATGTCGTCGCCTTTGAATTTTAGTATCGTGCTTTCGACGTCTCGAAATTGTATTTGATTTGGGGAGGGACAAATGGCGCCCAGCGGTAATACCTGTTGTGCTGTCATGGCTGCCTGCGTTTGTTTCAGCCGATCGATTTCTTGCCGGAGACGTTCGTTTTCCGCGGCTGTTGACTCAGCGCCCGTCTCATTTTTTGTCCGCCGATCGTTTCGCCGTTTCTTTGATTTGGCCTCTTTGCTGCAAGATGGCCGTCTCCGCTTTTTTTCAAACTCTTGAACCGTCCGGTGAGACTACACCTCGCACGTGTTGCAAATCCTTTCACTTTTTTCCCTTTCGTCCTACTTTCCCTCGTCTTCGGCGTTACAGGAAATTGTCCGTGTAGTTCCGCAGCCTCACCTGTCGCTTCGCCACTCGATGCTTTGTCTTTCTTTTTCTCGTTTTCGTCTTCGGCGTTACTTAACGGCTCCTACTTTTCGTCCTCCGTCTTGCTGCTTCCCTCGTGCCGGACACGTGGTCAGACACGAATTCGGGTTTTTCGTCGTACAGTTTCGCCTCTTACGTCCACGCACTTGTATTTCACATCCCGGACGAGCTCCCAAAAGATGTGGGATTTGGGTGAAAAAACGGTGCGCGCCTGTTCAATAACAGTGGATGTATTTTAGAATAAAGATGTGTGTTACAAAAGGGAACTGTTCGCCGTGATCGCCGTCTTATCTCTCTCGCCTATCTCCTCGCCGGCCTCTCACGCGCTCTCCCTACTTCTCCTATTCTACTTTGCCGAGCTTTCGCGAAAAGCCCCGACTGCCTGCCTCAACGCTCGTGTGTCCGAACGCGTCACGCGCTTGTCGGTATTCGTAACGGGTGTCCCTACAGTATTTTTTGTTTTTGGCACGTTTCTACGTGGAAATTTTTGGTTCTTCCGATATGCAATCTTATAGATCGGAATAAAAAATCTTTAAATTGTTATTGTAACATCAATAATGAATCAGGAAAATTATGATTATTCTGAATTAATAAACTCTTCGATTTAACAGTTTGCTAGCTATGTAAATGTTAATTCTTACTACGACATTAGAATAAATGATTAGAAAAATATATCAAGACTAATTGCAAAATAACATACATTCTAGATTTATTAAACAAAGAGAAGAATTTCCACGTCATATCATATGTCGAAGTAAACTGTTTTATTTTAAACCGAAATATTATTGCTCTTGAATACAAGTTTTGCAGTTTTGAAATGGGGAAAATGTATAACAATAATTATGCAATCATATACACGTACTCATCGTCTCTCGATTTACGCAGTACTTTTTATACGCGGTTTTTTTAAGTGGTACTATATTTACGCGGTCTCAGTTTAATGTACTAGCAGACTTCATTTACACAATTCTCAACCTCGTAAAAAAAATCCACGTGGAACGAATATTCCGCGTAAATCGATGGACGAGTGTATATTCCCAATTCCAGTATTGATATCATATCTTTTAGCTTTTTGATTGGTAAAATTGTTTTTTCCTTATTTTTTTAACTTTGTGAAAGTTCTTTACAATAAGTTTTTAAAACGTTTTACATTTTCTACATATTGTTTTTATTTATAATCGACTTTTAATGAAAATAAGATTAATATTTTACATTGCAAAGAAAGTGTTCGTCTTGGAACATATTAAAAAAAATTATGTATAGTTATAATGTTAAAATTCTTTTATAAAATGTTATAATCACTGAAATGTTATAAGCAAAACATCTGGAGTTTCTAGTAAAAAGTAGTATTTTATGTTTATTCTCAAAATTAAATATTTTTATTGACAAGGTATTATTTTTTTAGGAAAACAAAATAAAAACAAATCATTACATCAAGTTTTATCTCCAACATTCTCTTTGAAATCTAATTGTGGAACAGCGAGAAAAGTTGATTGTAAACAATCAAGAAATCTATATGTACGTTTTTTTAAAACTGGTAAGGATGAAACTAATAATGAACATAATTTAATTGAATATGATAACGATGGAAAACAAAATGGTAACGAAAATGACGATATTGATGTTAAACAAGACCAAAATGATAATGAACTAAGCGAGAATGATGATGCGACTATAGGAGCTTTTGGACATAATTTTAATAATACAAGTATAAACGAAGACGAAAACAAAGACATACAAGACAAGACTGTGATGTTTCAAGGCTCGCAAACAACAGTTTCAGAGGTTATTCTAATGATTCATACATATTGCGTGCGATATGTCTACATTCAATGTGTCTGATGAAGGGAGATATGCTTTATTTGACATGGTTAAAACTTGGGTAGACCCAGAATTAAAAAATATTAATTTTTCAAAATATATGATAAGTAAACGTTTAGATTTTCCAGAAAATATACAATATATCAATATGTCTTTTATTGTACGAAATGCAACTGTCTATTAGGAAAATTCATACAAACAGATTTGTTGTCAAATACTCAACGTATTTGTGAAAAATGCCAAACAAGTTATAAAATAAGTACTAATGCGACGAATTAATTTTTAAGTATAGACGTGAAATTTCAATTAATGACACTATTAGAAAATGCAACTGCACGCAAAATGTTATTAGAAAATATAACTGTTATTAAGAATAGATAAAAAAAAAAAAATTAGATACTATAAAAGATGTGTACGATGAACAGTTGTATAAAAATTTATATTACAATGTACAACAAAATACTGTCTTATTAACTTTTAACTTTAACTCTGACGGTGCACCGATCTCTAAAAGCAGTAAGAGTGGTATATGGCCTATTCAAATTATAATAAATAAATTGCCGCCTCGAGTACGGTTTAGGTACATTTTGCTTGCAGCAATGTGGATAACGACATCTGAACCAAGTCCAAAATTTATGAATTTGTACATGAAGGTATTTATTGATCAATTGAGAGATTTGATGCAAAATGGAGTTACAATAAAAATGTCTAACAATGAAGAGATTACCTTCGTATTGAAATCTCTATGCGCAACAGTAGATTCAGTAGCACGACCTGTTATGCAAAATCGTTTGCAATTTAATGGTCATTACGGGTGTAGTTGATATTATCATTTTGGAAAATACAAAAATGGTGCTATGCGGTATCCTTTTGAAGACGATGATTCTCCTTTAAGGAATCACGATACCTTTATTCAAGATATGTTGCAAGCAGAAGAAGCAAATAGATTCGTAATGGGCGTTAAAGGATACGCAGAAATGACTAATATGGATAATTTTGATTGCGTATGGGGGTTTGCATTCGACTATATGCACACTTTATTACTCGGTACGGTTTGTGCTTTGTGGACGAAAATTTGGACTGCGAATGGAAAAGATGAATTTCATCTCACAAAGGACGATATAAAAAATATTGAGAAAAGATTATTAAACATTAGATTGCCTCGCGAAATTCACCGAACTCCTCGTTTATTCAATGCTGAAAAATGGAAGGCAAGCGAATGGAGATTTTGGATCTTATATACAAGCATCCCATGTCTGTTAGGAATATTAGGAACAAAATTTCTAAGTTCGTTTGCATTATTAGTACGTTCAATACACATTTTTTTTGTCTAAAAATATAACGGTAAAAAATCTAGAACAATGCAAAATAGATATTAATCGGTTTACTGGAAATTGCGAACAATATTACGGAGTTTCAGCCATGACTTTCAATACTCATGCTCTACTACATATAATTGATCACGTGTATAAAAGTGGTCCACTTTGTATGACTTCTACTTTTCCATTCGAAAATGGAATTTTTGTATTAAAACATGCAACCCGATTTCCCTCGGTCTCGCTGGCCAAAGGGGCGCGGCTGCAAATTAATCTGCTGATTGCCAGACGATAGCTCCAAGGGGATAACGAGGTCGAATCTCTTACCGTAACTTCCGTATCTGAGGTCTTGGGCGATACCTTTCGATTGGGCGCCAGGTGCGATTATAGACGCACACCACGTCTCGACAACGTCCGCCTCACTAGCCTCGCCGCGAGCTCAGGGCGTAGTTTCGCGTGATAGGGGTGAAGGTGGAGAAGAAGCGTGACGCAAGCAACACACAAAATCAAGCTCGATGATAAACGATATTAACCAGATATATTTCACATAAAGAACAAGTAAATCATAGCGGGAAACTAAGGCCGGATATCGCTCGAATGGTCGGTACCAATGCGGTAATCGGATCGGCAATTAAAGCACGCGCGGAGCGCGTGATATTCACGTCCGCGAGACTCCCTTTGCGAACGAAGCTCTCAAGCGAGCCCAGCAATTTTGATTTGTATAAGCGCGATCCCGCGACGACGCCAATCCGCCCACGCCTTACCCCAGATCTCGAACGCACACCGATTCTCATACGCACAACATAAACGATTCTCATACGCTCGACATAAACGATTCTCATACGCACGAAATAATGCCCGTAGCGCGAGCCCACAAGTACGCAACGCTATGTAATAGTGCGCTCGCGAGATTCTTTCTCGAGCAAGCACGACGATATTTGCCCGCGCGCGTGACGCAAAATATCCGCGACGCTCTTAATACCATGCAATGTGCCCGATGCGATCTCCCGCGACGCGCACCGTATGCTTCCACGCACGGCAAGCACCAATACTCACGAACACGTAACGCTAAACACAATATCCGCCGAAGCGCACCGTATGCTTCTACGCACGGCAAGCACCAATACTCACGAACACGTAACGCTAAACATAATATCCGCCGAAGCGCACTGCCCGCGGCACGCTTTCGCCCACGATTCACAAAATATACGCCATAATAACCGCGAATTGACTGTCGATCACGCGAGCTTCGAGGAGGGCTTTCAGAAACATTCCTGGCTGCGATCTCGGCCGGCCACGTGCCCGCGGTCCCGACAAATAGCCGCGATAATCTAACCGGCATCCACAACGGCGGGAGCCGGTATCTAAAGGCAACACGTAATCAGGCCGATTCACACGGTAATCGAATCGATATGTACATTTACTGGCGCCGGGTCGCGACCGAGATCGAGCCCTCAATTACTTGGTAGCACCGAAGTGGAGATCTTACAGTGGTAGCTGCTCGCTGCTGCTCGGCGGCGTCGGCGCGCTCGTCCTGGGGTGGCTTCTCGTCCGCAGCTAAATTGACAGTGAGGAGTGGTCGGTTCGGCGGGACTACGCCACGCGCCGGGCTCCTGTGGCGCGCGCCTTAAGCTCGCGGTCCTTCCGCCCCGCCGATTGGTCGTGTGTGTCGCCCTGTTCGCGACGTTGCAGATTTCCACCATTTTCCCGCGGCCCGTTTGATTTGGCTGCTGGATGTGCATAGGCCCCTCGCGGTTTCCCGCCCGGCTGGCCAGGCCGTGGCGGCGCCGCTCGGCCCTCTGAGCGCCGTCGGGTGAAGTGTGCAGGTCGTCCACCCGCGCTGCAGTCGGGTGCGGTGGTGCACCCGTGTTCATGCAGTGGGGCCGTGTTACGCTGTGCAAGACATTCCCGGCGCTTCTCCAGCGGCAGGTCCCAGTAGCCCGCCCGTCGGCCGACCACTCCGCCGTGCGTCCTCCGAGCGCCCGTTCTTCCCTCGTCGCGACTATCGTCGTTACATTCGGTCGGTGATTCCACGCTCCGGCACCACCTGTCATCCCTACGGAACTTAGCTAAAAAGGTTAGTTAACGCAGGTAGCCTTTCCTCGACCCGAGTCGAGGCGCCATCCCTGACCTTCCTCTCGGCCGAGCTACCGTCTGGGCGGAGGACGCGACAAATGTCACGTCACAAACAAAAATTAACAGGCCCAAAAGGTGTTCTGAAGCAAATGTCAAAACGTTTAATTCAAAAAACTATACTGGAAAGCAAGTTATTAAATTCATGTGACAATATTTCTTCAAGTTATTGTAAAAATTTATTGAACAACTGCAGTTATATATTAAGGTGATCCTAAAGCCGTGATTCTAGCCGGTTTTTTTCGGTTTTTTTCTTAACACTAATCTTTTAATTGGCTTTATAGAAATGCAAAATCTTTGTCTAGAATTAAAGTACGCATCAAAATCTAGGTCATGGTGGTCGAATTTATATCGAAAACGAAAAAAAATTAATATTTTTTGTTATACGTGACGACCACCACATATAAATTCGACCACCATGACCTAGATTTTGATGCGTACTTTGATATGAATGATATACAAGTTTTTAATGGTATGTATCATGAAAACGTTTTATACAGAGCGAGTGACAAGAGAATTAGAAAAACTGATGATAGATTTTTAAAAAATGTATATGGTAATATTGTACAAATATTTAAAATAATTTTGTATAATAATAAATGTTATATATTAGGATATGTATATATTGTACAACCACTATGCATTAAAAATATAATAATTGATCCAATTTTAGAAGTAGTGTCAAAGTCGCACGATTTAGAGTGGTTCAGTTTAGATATTATTAAGAAGAAAGTTGCACACATTAATATTGAAAACATATCATATTTTTGTCGCATGTCAAATACGTTTGAGACTTAGTAGCTACAGTATATTATATGTAATGTATCTTTTTATAATTTAAAGAATGTATATTTATAAAAGAGAATACAAAAGACACAGATACCTATTTATCCTACCTCTAAATTTTTAGATAGGGATTATATGTATAAGACACTTTTCTGTGACCGTTTTTTGTTAATTTTCTATGAATATTATTGTTTCATGAGTATAGCCAGCAGTATCATAGTAAAGAAACAAAGCAATCATATATACATTACTAGCGGAAATTATAGGGCGAAGGAGAAAGAACTAGAGGAGGGATGAGGAGAATAGAATATTATTACAATAAATTTCATCAAGTAGGAGAAGAATATTATGGAATGTTATAGAATGAAAGAACAGAATATTATAGAATATTACACAATAGGAGAATATAATATTATGCAATATCATAGAGGGTGCATTCCGTTTCACGCATGATGCGCATAGTGCATCATTTATCCTTATTGTTCACCAACTGTTAAACAAGGATAAATGATGCATCATGCGTGAAACGGAATGTATCCAGAATAAGAGATTGGAATGTGCGTGAGCAGAAGGAAGATTGAGTTAGAGGCACGGGAACGGGGCTTATTTCAACGTTAGCTTGGATGTCTATTTACAAATGTATTTACACGTAATATAATACAGTTATTTACACTGAGTCTAGGAATCCACGAAGCGCGGTTCTGATTCCTCGAAAGTCGACGCTTATTCCGCGAGTCACGGTTCTCGTCGCACGATCTGTTCCGCGAGCCACGGATCGAGCCGTCGTCGAGACTCTACTCAAAAGGCAGTTCGCTTTTCGAAAAAAAGGATGCTCGTTCCGTCTCCAAGAGCGTATCTGCTGGAGAGCCTCCGGCGCGCTCGGAGGTACGAGCTCTTTATCCCCACGCGTCACGCATCCCCCGGTAATGGGCCGAACAATTAGTCTAGCCAATCGGTAGCCGACCCACTGACTTGTCTTTCGATTTGAACTCGAATTTCGGAGTCGGCAACCGATCAGCTGCTCTCGCCGTGGTCAGGTGCTCCGTTCCCAATGTTTACGTCGCGCGATGAGACAAAAGGGATAGAGCAAGCACGCAAGGAAAAACAAGCGTTCGTTTCTCGGCTTCTCGAAGGTTCCTGGAATAACGGCGGTTGTTCCCGAAACAATGCTGGGCTTAAGCGAGAATTCTCCTCGCGATTATTGACGGGGGACTACGGTTCGATCGCGAACAGGAATATTATGTAATATTATGGAGTAGGAGATTTGAGTATCTATTATTGAATATCATAGAATAGGAAAATATGTATATAATATTATAGAATATTATTTAAAACAAGTACAGATACAATATCTTAAATAGGAAAATAAAATATAAAATAATATTATTCAGTACATGCAAGTACCAGAGTATTATAGAATATCATAGAATAGGAAAATAGAATATCATAGAATATCATAGGAGGATATAATATTAAAAAACATTATAGCATATTATTCAGTAGAAATACAGAATATTATAAAATATTATAGAATAGAAAAATAGAATATTATAATATAGTATTTAATACAAGTACAGAATATTATAGAAAAGGAAAATAGAATAGAATAGAATACTATAGAATATTATAGAATAGGAGAATAGAATATTATGGCATATTATTAAGTAGAGGTACAGAATATTATAAAATATCAAAGAATTGAATATTATAAAATATTATAAAATAGAATATTAGAATATTATGTAATATCGTGGAATAGGAGATTTGAGTATTATTGAATATTATAGAATAGAACAATAGAATATTATAGAATATCATAGAATAGGAAAATAGATATTATAAAATACAATATTATTTACTTCAAATTCAGAATATTATAAAATATCATAGAATAGGAAAATAGAATATGGCGGTAGGCCAAAATTTATGCGAGATGACGATGTTCATTAGAGATATTTGGGGGCCCTGAGAAGGGCCGTTTGTGTAATGTGGCCCTGAAAAGGGCCGGTTGATTTCGCCTTAGTAGGCTGGCAAACGTTCACCCCAGACCAGGCACGGCTGCGTCTTGGTACGGTGTAGTGGCTGTCGAGTTCCCCACGCTCCGGGCTTCCTCCACGCCGGCGGTGTGCCGGGCGGTGTGTAGGTCCCTTGCTCGGCTAAGTCCGGATCCTCCGTCTGCGTGGCTTGGTGCTCAAGGCTCGGAGAGCACGCCTGTGTCCCCTTATCCTCGGTGGGCGCCTCCCACTCGCTGTCGGTCTGCGTCTCTGCACCGCTGATCGGGGGCCGTACTTGTAGGCCTCTGTGGACCCGTATCGGCGGTACGGTCTGCGTCCCCTGGTGGCGGAGGTCTCCGGGAGATCGCGGTAACGGAGACAGGAGCG
>NW_020226745.1:0-7824 GCF_003070985.1 Temnothorax curvispinosus | reverse complement strand
CGCACGGCCGTCCGATGAATGCACGCGAACGCGCGCGGTGGCGAGTAGAATTTGCGAATTCGGCGACACGGTTTGCGAGACTGTATGTGACGCGACTTCACTTTCGATTTTTTCGATTGCCGCTACCGTGACTGCGGATTCTGCTGGTTCGGTTTCATTGTTTTTGACGGACGCATCAAGATGCAACAAAGTGTGGTGTCGCTTACTGCATTGCTTGCAGCTGCGGGAGCTTGTACAATCTTTGACCGGATGCTTTGCGCTGAGGCAATTAAAGCAACGCTTTACTTTTCGGATGAAATCGGCACGTTGAGCCGGTGTTTGATTTAGAAAGGTGGAACATTGGTACAACAGGTGACTTGTTTTGCACAGAGGACAAGATAATGTCGCGGTCGACGCCGCGTGTGATGCGAGAACTTTATTTTTCGGTTTAGAAGACTCCGCGACCTTGGGAGTCACGGGCACGATAGCCTCTAGCGCGCGAACTCGCGATTCGAGAAATTGATCGAGTTCTGTGTATTTAGGATACTCTGCCGTATCCCCGAGCTTGAGTTCCCACGCCTTTCTCGAGAATTTATCAAGTTTTTGCGCAACGAGAAATACTAATACGTCATCCCAATGTTCCACCGGACGCCCTAAATTTTGTAAAGCTTGTATCGCGGCGTTCGTTTGATCGCGGAGGTTCCGAAGGTCTTTGGAAATTTCGGAGACCAGCGTCGGCAGCTGGAGCAGCGTTTGTAAATGCCCGGTAATTAGACGACGCTTATTGTCGTACCGCGATTGCAGGATGTCCCACGCGACCACAAAATTTGCTTCGGTAATCGCGAGATGAGTCAACACGTTACTTGCGTCCCCTTTTACACACGAGCAAAGATAGTGCATGCGGTCGACATTAGAAATGGTGGCATCGTTACGAACCAGGGAGGTGAAGCGATCTCGAAAACTTTCCCATTTGTCAAAGCTGCCGTCGAACGTCGGTAAGTTGATCCGTGGCAAGTGAGAGGACGGACGGAATGAGTCAGCCAGACCGCTTCCGTTGATCGTTGAATGGTGGGGTGGCTGGGGTTCGAAGGTGGCTAGCACCTCTGCCATGAAGTCCGCAGCCTCGTTGTAGACATCCTCGCAGTTCTCGAACAGATGGTTTTGAAAGTACGAGTGAGAGGCTTTCAATTTATCGTCGGCATAGAGAACGAGTTTTCCATCGAGCTCCTGACATTTAGCGAATGTGTCTTTGAGACCGGCGAGTCGCTGTCGAGTTACGGCTTGCGTCATCTTCGCTTGCCCGAGTTTCTTATAGTTGGCCAGCGCTCTCGATATTTGCCCCATGAGCTGAGTTTGCAAAGCGAGAAGTTCATCGCACGATGACATGGTGATTGGAATACACAACAGGTTACAGAGCAGGAAAGTCGCTAAGTTTCGTTCTCCTTGACGTCGATCCGGCTCGAAGGACCAAAATGTTTGTTGTGGTGACACCACGGACGCTGTGTTTCAACCTTGGCGGAAGGTTCGATCGTCAAGGCAAAGGTCACTTTTCAAATTAACGACTTCGTTAGTTAGCTCAATAGATAATTTATTCAAATTAGGCGGAGGCGAGCGATACTGGACGCTGATGTGAGGCGTGCGAGTCGTCGTCGGCTGGTGGAGGCGCGCACTGCACCGTTAAAGACGGATTCGTTTGACACTGAAACGAGCACGGGCGTTCGCGACTCAACGCTAACGGGCGCTTCGTGGTTTATGGAGCTCTGCTGAACGGGCTCGCGCGTTGAACTTCGGCACGTCAGTTTAATTTGCGCAACGCGGTTGCAACTCCGGATGCAGACAGTTTTTTCACACAGGGGTAGGCGGTAGACTGTCTCAACGATTACGATTATCACTCGTTCGGATTGCGTACGAATAGAAAGTAGTTGCCCGGCACGAATTCGAAGCGTTTCGTGTGGTAGCTAATTGCCGACTCGACTTTCGAGAGCGACGCACATGTCGATCGTCGGTGATCGCGCAAACTTGACTGTTTCGGTGGGAGGGGAATTTGCACCTGTAACGACGGGCCATGCGGTCCAATAACGAGAGGGCTTATCGCGACGCGACGTTGCTCGCTGATTCCGGAACATACCGCCCGCCTCGAATAAATACATTCGAAATTATTATTTTACAACATATATCACAACGGGGGAAAATAACAAAAATGTGTCAATTAATGAGTGGTGCCGCCCGCCATGGCGGAATCTATGGGCTGTTCGTTGTTGATGTCCACCGGGAGAAAGCACAGTTTAGTTATGGGGCGCTTGTACTCCGACCGACTCGTCCTCACGGTGACGACTCGGGTCAAACCGTCTTCGCCTGGATGACACACGGTTATGCGCCCGAGTTCCCATTGGCTCGGCGGCGCGAGCGGGTTGCGAATGAGGACGATTTGACCCAGTCGGGCTAATCGCTGAACGGCGCGCCATTTCGGCCTTTGCTGAAGGGTGTGCAAGTAATCGTGCGACCAAGACTTCCAAAAACCTTCGGTAATTCGCTGAGCCAACTGCCATTGAGACAGTCGGTTTTCGTTAATGTCGAGCTCGCTAGGCTCGGGCAAAGCCACAAGGGAAGCGCCTACTAAAAAATGACCGGGGGTCAACGCTTGATAGTCGTCGAGATGTTCGGAGATAGCGGCGAGAGGTCGCGAATTTAGGCATGCCTCGATGCGGCAGAGGATCGTTGTCATTTCTTCATAGGTAAGTGTATGAGACCCGATGCATCGCTTTAGGTGGTGTTTGACACTTTTGACACCAGCCTCCCAGAGACCGCCGAAATGTGGCGCGGCCGGAGGCAGGAAATGCCAGGTCGTTTTTTCGCTAGCGGAGCGATTGAGGAAGTTCGGTTCGCGGACGGCTTTATAGTAGGCGTCGGATAACTGCCGATCGGCGCCGTGAAACGTCGTTCCGTTGTCGGAATACATGTGCTGAGGCAAGCCTCGACGCGATACAAATCGATGGTACGCTGCGGTGAACGTCGCTGCGGTGTAGTCGCTGACAAGTTCGAGATGTATGGCCTTGGTTGTCAAACATATAAACAATGCGATGTACGCCTTATGAGATTTCTGACCGCGACCGGGGGCTGTCCGTATGGCGATGGGCCCTGCGTAATCGACACCCGTATGCAGAAAAGCGCGGGCGACCCGATTTACTCGCATCTCCGGTAGCTCACCCATGAGTTCGTTTGACACTTTGGCCGCTTCGCGGGCGCATCGGACACACTTGTGTAGAACGAATCGAACCGTAGCGCGAGCACGCAGTATCCAAAATTCCGTGCGTAAGGACGCGAGAGTGAGTTGGGAACCCCCGTGCATTGTGCGGAGGTGGTGGTGCTCGATGATGAGGGTTAAAAGCGGATGTGATCGAAGGACGATGGGATGCTTCATCGTTTCTGGGAGGTTAGACTTTTGGAGCCGGCCGCCGACGCGGAGCAGGCCGTCAGAGTCAATGTGCGGATGCAAGGATCTAAGCGGGCTGGCTTTCGGCAGCGCAGTTTTGTTTCTGAGGCTCGCAATTTCGTCGCGAAACGTATCGTTCTGCATTGATCGCAGCCAATAACGCTTTGCGTCCTGAATGTCGTCGGTGCGAAGGAGTGGGGGGCGAAGGTCGCGTGCTGCCTCGGCCTCGCGAGACTGGTTGCGGATGCGTGCCCGCCTGACGAAGCGAAGCATATACGCGGTAACTCGTAAAAGTTTCGGCCAAGATGAGAACCGAGAAGCGAGATCCCACGGTTCCGAGGGGCTTAGAACGCACACGACTGGTTGAGGTCGTGCTTCTGGAATGCCGTCCGTAGCATCATGAGCGGCTGGGAGATCGCGAACGGGCCAGAACTCGGGTGATTCTTTCAGCCACGACGGGCTGGTCCACCATAACGGATGTAGCTGAATCTCGTCGGGAGCGAGACCGCGCGACGCGCAGTCCGCAGGATTGTCGTGAGTGTTCACATGACGCCAAACCACCTCGGGGAGTGCCGTCTGAATTGCCGCGACCCGGTTGGCGACAAAAGTTTTCCAATGAGAAAGAGATTTGCTAAGCCATGCCCGTACGATGTCCGCGTCTATCCAACAGTGGCAGTCGCCCAGCGGAATTTGAAGGGTGGTGCGGACGAAATGCATGAGACCCGCGAGGAGATGCGCGGCAAGTAATTCTAAGCGAGGCACAGTGATAATTTTTAGGGGAGCTACTTTTGATTTTGCTATGAGAAGCGAGACGGTGACCGAGCCATCGACGTGCACCGTTCGAAGATAAACGGCGGCAGCGTAGGCTTTTGTGGATGCATCGGAGAACCCGTGTAGGGCGAGATGCAAGGTGTCGGCGCCTTGCTTTGTCCAGCGGGGTATTTGGACTTGATTCACGCACGGAAGCTTTGAATGATATGATATCCATGGACGGAGGTGAGTGTCCGGAATCTCCTCGTCCCAATTTATTTTTAAAAGCCAGAGCTGCTGCATGAAAATTTTTGCGGTGACGACGACCGGGGCCACCCAGCCGAGCGGATCGAACAGTTTGGCAATAGTTGAGAGAATGGCGCGTTTTGTTGTGCCGGGATTTTGGGTAGCGACTTGAAATTGGAACACGTCCTGAGGCGGATTCCAGGCAATCCCGAGAATTTTGAGATGCTCATCGTTCTGGAGAACTTTGGGACTCGCGAGGCCATGATCGGAGGGATCGAGGTCGGCGATGAGCTCCGGACAATTACTTGCCCATTTTCGGAGACGAAAACAACCTTTGGCCAATAGTGCATTTACTTGATCCCGGGTTTGACGCGCGAGAACTTTGTCATCGGCGCCGAAAACACAGTCATCGACGTATGTTTCTTCGAGTAGGACGGGAACCGCGAGAGGGAATTGCGATCCCTCGTCGGCGGCGAGCTGCTCTACGGAACGAATGGCTGCAAAGGGAGCATAGGCACAGCCATACGTGACGGTTAGCATCCGATATTCTTCGACGGGATCCGAAGGAGAGCGACGCCATAAAATGCGCTGATAATCTGTGTCGCGAGGGTCAACACGGATTTGCCGATACATTTTCGCTATGTCGGCGGTAAAAACATATCGGTACTGCCTCCATCGGAGGATCACGACGACGAGATCACGTTGGAGTTTTGGCCCGATCAGGAGGTGATCGTTTAAGGAGGTGCCATTTGTGGTTCGCGCGGAGGCGTTGAATACAACGCGGAGACGCGTTGTTTCGCTGGTGGCTCGTACTACGGCGTGATGCGGAATGTAGTATCGTTTAGTGACGTGAACGTCGAGATCTTCCGGGGGGATCTTGGCCATGTGGCCGAGCCTTTCGTACTCGTCCAGGAATTCGCGATATTCGGAAGCGGTGGTCGGCTCACGTTCAAGACGGTGTTCTACGCGCCTGAGACTCGAAAGGGCGGCGAAGCGGGATTCGCCTAACTGAGGGAGGCCGCGTTTGAATGGTAGCCTGACAACGTACCGTCCTTCAGGCGTGCGAGTGTGCGTGGTTGCGAAATGTTCCTCGCATTGGAGTTCCTCGGGACTCATGTGAGCTTTCCGGGGAATGTCTTCGACCTCCCAAAAGCGACGAAGGTCGGAGTCGAGGTCATCGAAAACGGTTCCGTGATGGATTTGCACGGATTCACGGGGAGAGGAAGGAGGGGAAGCAACGGGACCGGAGAGTATCCAGCCGAGGGTGGTATTCTGAGCAATCGGCTCATTTTCGGCACCTTTCCAAACTCCCTCCAAGAATAAGAAACCGAATAAATCGGCACCGATAATTAAATCGACCGGGTCGAGATTCATGGGTTCGCTATCGGCGAGCTTGAGTCCTGTGATATGCTTCCATGAACGCATAGAGTTGACACGGCTCGGCTTATACCGAGTGAGCGATTTCATGATGAGCGCGGTTGTCGAATAGGCGGGCCCATCGCACGACGTGGGAGTTAATGTAATTGTAACAGCGTGGCGTATGATGGATTTGGTATCGCCAATGCCCGTGACGCATACGGAGCGTGAGATCTTCGGTAATCTCAGGCATTGGGCGATCGACTCCGTAATCAAGGTAGCAGCAGACCCTTGGTCGAGAAGGGCTCGAATCGTGATCGCACGGCCGTCCGATGAATGCACGCGAACGCGCGCGGTGGCGAGTAGAATTTGCGAATTCGGCGACACGGTTTGCGAGACTGTATGTGACGCGACTTCACTTTCGATTTTTTCGATTGCCGCTACCGTGACTGCGGATTCTGCTGGTTCGGTTTCATTGTTTTTGACGGACGCATCAAGATGCAACAAAGTGTGGTGTCGCTTACTGCATTGCTTGCAGCTGCGGGAGCTTGTACAATCTTTGACCGGATGCTTTGCGCTGAGGCAATTAAAGCAACGCTTTACTTTTCGGATGAAATCGGCACGTTGAGCCGGTGTTTGATTTAGAAAGGTGGAACATTGGTACAACAGGTGACTTGTTTTGCACAGAGGACAAGATAATGTCGCGGTCGACGCCGCGTGTGATGCGAGAACTTTATTTTTCGGTTTAGAAGACTCCGCGACCTTGGGAGTCACGGGCACGATAGCCTCTAGCGCGCGAACTCGCGATTCGAGAAATTGATCGAGTTCTGTGTATTTAGGATACTCTGCCGTATCCCCGAGCTTGAGTTCCCACGCCTTTCTCGAGAATTTATCAAGTTTTTGCGCAACGAGAAATACTAATACGTCATCCCAATGTTCCACCGGACGCCCTAAATTTTGTAAAGCTTGTATCGCGGCGTTCGTTTGATCGCGGAGGTTCCGAAGGTCTTTGGAAATTTCGGAGACCAGCGTCGGCAGCTGGAGCAGCGTTTGTAAATGCCCGGTAATTAGACGACGCTTATTGTCGTACCGCGATTGCAGGATGTCCCACGCGACCACAAAATTTGCTTCGGTAATCGCGAGATGAGTCAACACGTTACTTGCGTCCCCTTTTACACACGAGCAAAGATAGTGCATGCGGTCGACATTAGAAATGGTGGCATCGTTACGAACCAGGGAGGTGAAGCGATCTCGAAAACTTTCCCATTTGTCAAAGCTGCCGTCGAACGTCGGTAAGTTGATCCGTGGCAAGTGAGAGGACGGACGGAATGAGTCAGCCAGACCGCTTCCGTTGATCGTTGAATGGTGGGGTGGCTGGGGTTCGAAGGTGGCTAGCACCTCTGCCATGAAGTCCGCAGCCTCGTTGTAGACATCCTCGCAGTTCTCGAACAGATGGTTTTGAAAGTACGAGTGAGAGGCTTTCAATTTATCGTCGGCATAGAGAACGAGTTTTCCATCGAGCTCCTGACATTTAGCGAATGTGTCTTTGAGACCGGCGAGTCGCTGTCGAGTTACGGCTTGCGTCATCTTCGCTTGCCCGAGTTTCTTATAGTTGGCCAGCGCTCTCGATATTTGCCCCATGAGCTGAGTTTGCAAAGCGAGAAGTTCATCGCACGATGACATGGTGATTGGAATACACAACAGGTTACAGAGCAGGAAAGTCGCTAAGTTTCGTTCTCCTTGACGTCGATCCGGCTCGAAGGACCAAAATGTTTGTTGTGGTGACACCACGGACGCTGTGTTTCAACCTTGGCGGAAGGTTCGATCGTCAAGGCAAAGGTCACTTTTCAAATTAACGACTTCGTTAGTTAGCTCAATAGATAATTTATTCAAATTAGGCGGAGGCGAGCGATACTGGACGCTGATGTGAGGCGTGCGAGTCGTCGTCGGCTGGTGGAGGCGCGCACTGCACCGTTAAAGACGGATTCGTTTGACACTGAAACGAGCACGGGCGTTCGCGACTCAACGCTAACGGGCGCTTCGTGGTTTATGGAGCTCTG
>NW_020226744.1:0-10628 GCF_003070985.1 Temnothorax curvispinosus | reverse complement strand
CTCTTGATTCTGCCGCTAGGGAATTTTTAAGTCGATTCTTATGAATCAAGCTTGAATTCGATGTCTAGGTGTCCCAGGTTACCGATGACGAGGTTCACATAGTGCGCTTCATAGTTTTCGGTGTCCAGGTATAATAATACGTTGAATTTGATGTCTAGGTGTCTCACGTTTCCGATGACGAGGTCCACATAGTGCGCTCCGTAGTTTTCGGTGTCTACGTGTATTAATACCTCGAATTTGATATCTACGTGTCCTACATTCAGATTTAAAGTTATTAATACACCTAGACACCAAAAACTACAAAGCGCACTATGTGGACCTTGTCATCGGCAACCTGAGACACGTAGACATCAAATTCGAGGTATTATTACATCTAGACACCGAAAACTACGGAGTGCGCTATCTGGACCTCGTCATCAGCAACCTGAGACACCTAGACATCAATTTCAAGATATTAATACACGTAGACACCGACAACTACGGAGCTCACTATGTGGACCATGTCATCGGCAACCTGGGACACCTAGACATCGAATTCAAGGTATTAATACACGTAGACACCGAAAACTACGGAGCTCATTATCTAGACATTGTCATCGGCAACCTGGGACACCTAGACATTGCATTCAACGTATTATTATACCTGGACACCGAAAACTACGAAGCGCACTATGTGAACCTCGTCATCGCCAACCTGGGACACGTGGACATCAAATTCAAGATATTAATACACGTAGACACCAAAAACTACGGAGTGCACTATGTGGACCTCGTCATCGGCAACCTGGGACACCTAGACATCAAATTCAACGTACGATTACACATGGACACCGAAAACTATGAAGCGCACTATCTGGATCCCGTCATCGGCAACCTGGGACACGTGGACATCGAATTCAAGGTATTAATACACGTAGACACCGAAAACTACGGAGCGCACTATGTGGACCTCGTCATCGGCAACCTGGGACACGTAGACATCGAATTCAACGTATTATTACACCTGGACACCGAAAACTATGAAGCGCACTATCTGGACCTCGTCATCGGCAACCTGGGATACCTAGACATCGAATTCAAGCTTGATTCATAAGAATCGACTTAAAAATTCCCTAGCGGCACTTTCTGCCAAGCGTAGAGAATCTTCTTTTCCGTCGACTTAATAAATATATATTATATCAATCTTGATTCATAAGAATCGACTTAAAAATTCCCTAGCGGCACTTTCTGCCAAGCGTAGAGCGTAGAGAACCTTCTTTTCCGTTGACTCAATATATATTATATATTTTACCTAATTTACCTAAATAAAAATCTTCCTCCTGACCGATAAGTCTATCGACCTAATTTTGAAATACGCGCGCGATATCGAAACTGGCGATACCTGCGCCGCCAGCGTCGAAAAAGTGAAAGTGACGTTTCTGATTATGACGTCATCATACAAGAACGTCGGCGTTAGGAGGAGTATCTTAAAAATAAATTTTCCCATTTGGACTTTGCGTCGCAATATCTCCGCTCGTAGGGCACGTAGCGAAATATTATGAGAGAAACCCCCCCCTAATTGGACCCCAAGCTATCGATCAAGCCTACTTAGAACTTGATCCGTTCACTCGTTATCGAGATCTCAACATCTCGGGTACTCGCAACCCGTCGCGTCGCGTAAAAGAGTCACGGTCGGTCTCGCTCCGCGTGTACTTGGCGCGAGACACTACCGTGTCTCTTGATATTGTTGCGCTCGCCGAGTCGTTCGTTCACTCACACACGCTCACACTCCCGACGCTCACGGAAATAACAGAAACACTGCAGTTATAACAAGAATTATCTCAATGTTTATTATAACGTCGCGATACAAAAGAGCATGGACCACGTCCGCACGGTCCAGCAGCTCGAGAACAAATCTATCAGCTGTTTTATTTAATCAATAAAATCTTTAACTGGCTCGTTACTAAGGACAGGCTACATTCGACTTTCCGTTGCACGCTTTAGCTCGGTGTCGGAAAGGTATACCGGGCGGCATGCACGCAACACTATTAATAAAAGTAAAAAGGAAAACCTATATATACCGTCGAACTTTCTTTGGTCCATTTTTGGCAGCGCGTTCCGCGATATTCATGCGTCAGTTACTGAAAATCTATAGTATGTGTTACGTAAATTATAGATTTTCACTACTTGCAGTTAGATATCGGAACGCAGTTTTTTTTATCGACAAGTTTGCACTTGCGCGTGTTCCAGTGACTAACTATAGCTCGCGGGGCGGTGCTCAGACTCAGTAGCAGGGTTGTCACTTGTTGCGCTTTAGGGATCAAGATCAGGATCAGGATCAGGAGAGAGTATCGAGAGATTCATCGAGGGCCATTTCGTGAAAAGAAGAAGAAGAAGAAGGAGAAAAGAAGTGACGAGTCGCTGTAACCTCTATAACAGTTGGATCCCTAATCTATTTTTTGTTAAATGCTATTTTGTTTACGCTGAAAGCGTTTACCATAGGAGGGTAGCTTTATTTTTGCCAAAAAAAAATGCCGAAGAACAAAGGTAGACGAAATGCATTCTTTTTCTTTATGGTCGAGGAAACGTATGGAAGCGCAAGATCGCAGGTTTCCCAATGGTCTCAAGGACGTTCAACAGGCGCTGGACTGTAACGCGGATTGGCAGGTAAATGTTTATTACACAAGATACGGCAGGCATTATATCTGGCAGACTTAATTTTTGACATGCTTGTAAAGTTGGTTGCCAACGTCAAGTAAGCGTTTTTGACGCATAATTGAGCGCTAATTAGACGCTAAAATTGATTTGAGAGCTCCATGAAGCTCCACACATTGGGCGAAAAACTAGATGGGGTAGACGGAGGAAAGGAAAAAAAATTGTGACTTTGCTTTAGGCATTGTTCTTTCCCACGCGAATATATATAATTATCCGGATTAAATTATCTATAAATTGAACAAGAACATATCCTAGAATTAGGTGCTAATTAAGTGCTCTACGAAATTACAAAAATATATGGAAAATATATAGTTTTCTTCGGTTCTAATTATATACATTATTGAAATGTTACTCGCCACATTCTTGTTTTTTTTTTTTTTTTAATAATAAATAACGTGTAATTTATGACATCTTGTTAAACGAAAGTGTTCGAGATTCCGTTAACATTGCGCCGTCCGATCAGATGGCAGCATCGATCGGGTATCGACTCCCGATTACCGCGGCAGCTTGCGCCCGCACGGGCGCGCTCATCGCCAACGTCTTCCTCGCGATATTCAGAGTCGCAAAAATGGCCGCGCAGTGATCAGACGCACGACGTGTGCTTTGTGCATTTTTGATTGTGTCTACACATTGAAGGGCCCACCGCAGTGATTACAACAGCTGCCGAGATACTGCATTAGCATGTAAAGCGACCACTCATCCAGCTCTACTCGGGTACATCAACACGACGACTCAGGCTCACATGTGCGCGAGTGCCGACCGCCACGTGTTTCACCGGCTCACGGGCGATTCATCGAAGAGAACGGCAATTAATATAATTGCCTCTCATTTACTCAGACTATATATACATCTCATTTTGTTCACCGCTCATCATTCTCAGGTCAGATTGTATCAATTAAAGACGCATTAAAGACGCATTAAAGACGGCTCAGACTGTGATCTGAGTTACACAAAAATAAAGTGAATATTGAGTTAACACCTTCCACGCGCGTCCTTCTCATCCCGCTTCCATCGCCGGGATTAATCAGCAAATTCGCGAACAGAAAAAAAGATTAATAATTATTATAATAACATTTGTAAAGATACATGTATATAAATAGATAAAAATTGTTTTCAATAGTGAATTATACATTTCTGATAGAATACCTTTTTATATATTATAAACAATATTAGCAACTACTATTGTACATAAATAGTTTCAATATATCCAGATTATATATCAAAGATTTTCAGACGAAATAGTTTATTCTATATATTTTTATTATAAAATTAACATTTCAATTAATTGAGCTTATTATAGTATACATATTGTAATAAAAATAAAAATATAATTAAAAAATTTTGTTTAATTGGATAACACATTGTAGGTTATGTTTTTTTAAATGTGTTTTGTAATAAAATATATTTTTTTTCGCAATAGAGTTTAACTAAGCGAAAAAAAGATTCGTATGTGTTGAGTCACGCTGTGAGAATTGAGGTTTGAGGATTAGGATGACGGCGGATATTCAATTCGACGCACGTGTTATACTGAAGAGAACAATTTATTGACCGATCGTACAGAGAGAATCGATCGATGAAACTGTTCGATACTATTATAGGCGCCCCTGGCGGATAGAAGTGAAACTCCGTCAGTGGCGTGGCAGTCTTTCATGCGCGCACGACAGGTACGCGCTAAACTCAAATAGTAAGACAGAAAATACGAAAACCTTTATTTTACTCAACACTCTCACTGTTTGAGTACTCTCTGTACGTTCTTGAACTCAACATTTTACAAAGTTTACAAAAACGCTCGCTCGGCATAGCCTTGGTAAATATGTCAGCTCTTTGAGCTTCGGTGGGTACGAACATTACTGAGATTTCGTGGCTCTTTACTTTTTCGCGTATGTAATGATGTCGCACATCAATGTGTTTTGTACATTGATGCATCTCGGCGTTCTTTGTTAACCGTATCGCGCTTTGATTGTCGACATGCAGCGGCGTTAGTTCGTCACAACTGACGCCAAAGTCTCTCAGTAGTTTTTGTAACCAAACTACCTCTTTTGCAGCTGCTGCTGCAGCGACGTACTCCGCTTCCGTCGTGCTCAGCGTCACAAGTTTTTGGCGCTGACTAGACCAGGTGACTAGCCCATTCGCAAAACTAAAAACATATCCTGTAGTAGACCTACGTGTTTCTAAATCTCCTGCATAGTCTGCATCACAGTAACCTACTAGATTTGGCTCGTTTCTACTTCTTTGGTACATTATACCTAAATCTCTAGAACCGACTAGATAAGCGAAAATTCTTTTTACAGCCTTCCAATGAGTGAGATTATGATTATTTAGATACTTAGACACTGAATTCACCGAAAAAGCAATATCTGGTCGTGAGACCACTGAAAGAAATAATAAAGAGCCTACCGCCTCTCGGTATGGAACGTTTCGTTTCTCGCTGTCTGGCTCGGAAGGAGCCAGCGCAGCGTGGGGGTCGGCAGGGACACTCACTTGTTTCGCGTCGATCATTCTGAATTTTTCTAGAATTCGGTCGACATACTCGGTTTGATGTATGAACATACTCTTAGCGACTCTATTTTGTTCAATTTGTAGCCCTACAAACCTAGTCGCGTTTCCGAGGATTATATCAAACATCTCTTTCATACTTACAATAATTTTCTCAAGCACACTTGATGATTTCAAGGCCACAAGCCCATCATCGACAAACAACGCTAGCCATACTTCGCATCCTTCCACACGGCCGATATAAATACATTGATCGGCGTCGGATTGCACAAAATTAAATTTCTTTAGAAAAGCACTAAATTTTTTATTCCAGCACCGAGGTGCTTGTTTGAGACCATAGAGCGACTTGTTTAGTCGGCACACTAAACTCTCACTATCACCTTCACTTTCTTCTTCTCCGACAGTCAGCCCTTCCGGAACCAGCATGAAAATTTCTTCTTCTAACTCGCCGTAAAGGAATGCTGTGCAGACGTCAAATTGTATTAGCTCGTAGTCTTCCTGTGTGACTCGAGCCAGAAACAGTCGAAGCGAGTCGTATCTCACGACTGGAGCGAAAGTTTTGTTGTAGTCTATTCCTGGCTGTTGGAGAAATCCTTTGGCGCACAAATCTGGCCTTGAACCTCGGTTGTCCTTCTGTTTTTCCTCGTACAAGTTTGAAGACCCATTTCGAATCGATGGGCTTCATTTCATCAGTTCTTTCGACTACAGTCCACGTATTATTTTTGCTGTGAGCTTGTTGTTCGTCTTTTATAGCGTCAATCCATTTCTTTTTATTCGGTCCTCGCACCGCCTTGCCAAACGTGGCAGGCGTCTCGTACTCCACGAGATCTATGTCGTACCTCTGTGGCATTCTCGTGTCGTACCTCTGTGGCATTCTTAGCGTCTGCCTGTCTCGAAGTTGGCGCTGACCTCCGGCTGGATCTGGTTGCTCGTCCTGATGATCTTCTCTCGGTCGTACGACTGCTTCTGCGCCCTGCGCATCGTCGAATACCTCGTCGTCGTCATCTAGGATTTTGATGACTACATCTTTGTTGTCGTCGACTGCTTCTGGAATTGGCGTGATTTTAGGAAGCACTAGTACTCCTTGTTTTGAGCTACTCTTACTAGCGCTTACCTTGAAGCCGTGCATTAAAACGGTGCGCGGCCAACTACTAGGCCAACTACGGGTGGTCATTGCAAGATTGACGCCCGAGGAAATAAGCCGAGCGGAGCGACGGGCGACGCCGCAGCCGCGACCAGTAGCGGAGGTGAGCCGGCGAAGCACGCCATCGCCAACGGTAAGTCGCCAAGTTGCACGGCACTCTGTGCCATCGGCGGGAGATGCGCGCCTATGGGGCTCTTCCGCCGAAATCGAGGCGATAAGACGCGCTGCCGAAGCTTTCGACAGCGCGTATCGCATTGAGCTGACCCGAGTCACCGTGACTGACACGGTGACAATCACCGCCATGCCGGCACAGCCATGGGAGCAGCCAGACGAGGACGAGCAGGACTTCGCCAGCCCGGCCAGCGAAAAAGGCGATACGGCTGACGAAAAGGGGACATCCCCAGAACAATTTTAAGAGGCGATAAGACGCTCCGAGGACGGAACCTGTACATAGTTATCATCTTTCATAATAAAGTTATTTAGCCTATCCGTCCGGCGTTAAGATATGCGACAGCGGTCGCCGGGCAGCGGTCCACGTAGCATATAAGTCATTTACAGCGATCCACAATCAGTTTCATTTTCTTTGCGGCACTAAGTGCCTGGCCCGACCAGGGGAGTAAATTATTTTGTTTTGTTTTGATGGGTGCGTGGATCCGCATTAGCACCATAACAATGATTGGTCGAGCCACACACAATCTTCGACGCGCGAACGCGAAGTTCGAGTAAAACACGTACTAGATGAACGAGAGCTGAGATGCCGACTCCTGATATTCTCAGGAGAGGATCATCCGAGAATCAGCGCGATCCAACCGCGTAAACATGGGGTTTGCCGGACATCCGGCAAAACAAGGTAAGGAAGCGCCGTAGCGCCAAATGGCTTGAACTGCCGCCAGAGGGAGGCCTCACCGATCTCTGGAGATTATCGCGAACACGATCCGATCGCGCAAACCCCAGGTTTGCCGGACACGTCACGGAATGACGAACGCGGCGACGCAGCGCCAAAAGACTCAAACTGCCGCCAGAGGGAGGCTTCCCCGACCTCTGGAAACTATCGCGAACGCGATCCGCCCGCGCAAACACTTGGTTTGCCGGACAAGGGGCTAATTGACAAGCGAAGCGTCGTAGCGTCGCGGCATGAAATATGCATGTTCAGGGGTACGGACAGACCCTAAAGACCGAACGCAAACGCGATCTGACCGTGCAAACACCCGGTTTGCCGGACAGATTTGATATCGTGAACCGAGCGTCGGACCGAGTTGAGATTCGATATGCTCGCTCGGGGAAAGTCGGTGAGACGTACGAGTCGAGCGCGAGCGAAATCTGACCGCGCAAACATCCGGGTTGCCGGACAGACCCGATATCTTGAACCGAGCGTCGGACCGGCGTGAAATTAAATATGTGTACTCGGGGAAGGTCGAGAAAACGTCCGAATCAATCGCGATTGCGATCTGACCGCGCAAACACCCGGTTTGCCGGACAGATAACAAAAACTAGGATTGCGTCACCAGGGACACCTGGTACACCCGAATATCAAAGCGCGATCAAAATCCGACCATCCTAACTGGGGGTTGTCCGGACAGTCCGGACAACTAGTAGTTTCCGACGTCGGCTACAGGAAGTAGGGCCGGAATACGATCAATTAAGGCCTAAAGGGTAGGCATCCGGGTCGCCGCCATCGGCGGACGTTTTAAACACGATCCGGACGACTTCTTCAGGAAGTCGACGTGGAATCGGGATCAGGGACATTGAATAGACCTTGCGCATAGGTCGGCGCCGTTCAAAGGTCAATATTTTAAAACCTGAATTGTTGCTACCCGGAAGTCAAAAGAGCGCAACGCATATAGTGTACTAGCGTTGGAAATTTCCATCGCGAACATCTGGCGCACACCTAGTGTGCCGAAACGCGTAAACACCTTTTGTTAAGACGTAGCATGAAAATTTCCAGAGCGGTGAAAGCGGCCGAGACCCATATGGAAGGGGAAAATCTCGGTGGTAGGGAGCCCGAGAGAGCAACGTTTCTCGAGGCAGTCTCTCGTGGTCGCTCGAAGGTAGCACTCTCGCGCGTATTATACCGGCGTATCGTTGAAGAATATTCGCGAACGCGAAACGGAATACGATATTTAAGACTACCTCAGCGGCTATAACAAACGGGAACGCCCGCCAACAGCGTTACGTGACGTCGATACGAAAGACGTACGGGTCTCGCGTACCTGAATCGCGAATTCGCACTTTGCAAGACGTGCGACCGCCATCTTATGTGGCAATCGTTAATTGTGAATCACCAACATTGTGCAACTAAAGTTAACAATAAAAGCAATCGTTATTTGCAAAAATCCAGACGAAAATATCTTTACTTACCCGGAAACTTACCTGAACAAGCGGCTGTCCGGCCATCTTGGTGATAGCGTGGTCCGATCTTCAAGGTCATCACAGATTCTACTTCAGAGGAGGCCATTGATAAGGAAACCGTAACGGAAACCTGAAAAAAGTTGATATTAGTTGTAGTTACGCGGACAGTTCTCGGTTGTCCGGCTATCTCCCAGACGCGTTGATCCTAGACATCGGTGAGCAGCGGTGATCTACGACATCGGCGATGGTGATGAAGCAGCTGTCGACGAAACCTGAAAATAAAAGAGAATTAGTGGCGTTTTACTTATATTAATGTCGGGACTTAGCCGTTCGAGCGGTTGTCCGGCTATCATGGTTCCACGGATGAGGTAGATGAATGATCGATAGTGGAAACGATTGGCAGAGCATCCCAGAGGAGGCAACCGTGGCGGGAATCTGAAAAGTCAAAGGGTTAAGGAGATATTACCTGATCAAGCAGCTGTCCGGCTAACAGGTATCCCTGGCTGGCCGATTGAGGTCATACCTAGCGGTATCCAGAGCTCAGGCGATGTTTATCGAGCAGTTGTAGCGGGATTGAAAAAATAAAATTGTTTAAACAAATTGTTCACATTTTGGCTGATTTTCATTACGAATACCTACCTTCTCGGTAAAGGTTAAACCGAGTGGCGACCGATGACTAATAGGACAAAATAGCGTACCCCGTGGCCCGATTATGCATCGTTCGGTCACAACCTCACTCAGTTTCTCGTCGAACACAACGTCTCTGGACACGCTCACTTTTTTCGTCACAGGATCGTAGAGCCGGTAGTTCGATGAATTTCCTTGGTATCCCACCAAGATCATCCTCCTTGATTTGTCGTCGAGCTTCTTCCGCAACTGCTTGGACACGTGTTTGTAAGCCACAGATCCAAAGATTCGTACGTGCTGCAAGTCCGGTTTTTTTCCTGTCCAGACTTCGTACGAAGTTTTTATGTCCTTACGACTTGAGTGTGTGGTGCGGTTGAGTATGTAAACCGCCGTGCTTACAGCCTCTGCCCACAGGTTCTTTGGGAGGTCCTTTGCACGCAACATTGTGCGTGCACACTCGAATATTGTCCGATTTGCTCTCTCCGCCTTGCCGTTCTGTTGTGGAGTATATGGAGCTGTGTTCTCCATAACTATTCCGCGCTGTCCGAGATATTTTTCGAATTGTCCGTTTTTGTACTCGCCACCATTGTCAGAACGCACAGCCTTCACGGTTGTACCGAATTTATTCGCCACTATCTTTTCATAGAGCGCGAACTTCTCGACGACTTCGTCCTTATGTTGCATAAAGTATACGTAGCAAAAACCCGAAGCGTCGTCGATGAATGTTACGTAGTAGTTCGAGTGACCAAGTGACTTGACTTGTATTTTTCCACTCACATCGGTGTGAACAACTTCGCCCGGTTTCGTGTCTCTGTCTCCGCGACTGGTTTAAAACGGTAACACGTGTGCCTTCCCGAACTGGCACGGTTCGCAAAAAAACTTGTCCGCATTTTTTATTTGTACTCCTTCGACGAGGTTATTTTTCACCATGTCGCTGAGTGCTCTACTACCCACATGTCCGAGCCGCTCATGCCACACTTTTAAGTTGACAGTGGCCGCGTTCGCTTCACTCGACACTCCCGGTACCAGCACTCGGAAAAACATGCGATACGTTGCATTGTTCTGTTTTGCACCGACTGCTTTCACCTCATTTTTGAGTCTGACTATCACTTTCGAGTCGCTGAACTGAACATCAAAGCCTTTTCCGGTACACATGTCCACTGAAAACAAGTTTTTCTTCAGCGTTGGCACGTACAACACACCTTCGATGCGTCCGGTGCTCCATCTTCCGTTGACGAGGTTCTCAATTCGAATTGTGCCTTCGCCGCCAACTTCACATTCGCGACCATTTCCGAGCACAACCGTATCGCCCACACTC
>NW_020226743.1:0-2719 GCF_003070985.1 Temnothorax curvispinosus | reverse complement strand
TTTGTTGCAAGACATTATGACAACGTTTGAAGATATTACAACAAAATGAGACGCGAATGAAAATATAATAATCCGAGTCAGGGTGATCCGGCACGGTAATCGTTCTCGAGTAAACCTCTGGTCAACCAGGACATTGCCACGAATGATCCTATTTGCTTCATTTCGCAACACGAACATGATGAGAATTTAATTTCGATTTAAAGAAAATTCTTTTGATAAAATATTGTGGAATAATTTTTGTCTCAATCTCCTCGTGTTGCGTTATTTTTTAATATTAGAATGATATAGTCGTCGGTTATTTCAAAAATTAATATTCAAACTTTAATCATTTTTAAATCGCAAACATAAAATTTTAAATTTTTCAAGGGCGTATTTATCATTTCTGAGGCCTAAAAATGATACCTAACTTTGGCAATTTATTTAAGGAAAATAATTTACTCAATCGAAAACTTTTTATAAGAACTTTATTGCATAAACCTTAAAGAACAAAAAAATATTTTTAAAAACTTTTTATTTTACAAAGTGGTGCCTTAGCCGTATCGCCGAGCTGTTTTTTTTTAGGTATAGACGCTCTTACGATATACATGTATATTATATCGTTATATTATTATATATTGTTACTTATTAATTTTAGTATAAATCGTGCGTTAAGAAAAATAAATATTTATTGTGCATATTTGATTTGACAAACGTAACCGTCAAATTGTTTGTGCGGTACATGAAAGTCACTTCATACTCTAACAAATAAACAAATATGTTGCTAAACACGAGAAAATTTAAACGTTAAAGGTAGGACAGTAGGAGAGGGATCAGTTGGAGAGAGAAGAGAGCGATACTGTCCTTAATTTGATATAGTTGTATTGTCGGTACGCATTTGGAAAGGTTCACACAAATTTTAAAATGAATCAGCCACCTCAGCCACCTGCAGGAGATATTCCGTATTCTTATTCGAGACCAGGTATATTAATTACGTAGTTATTTATATAAATATAATATTAAATATTAAACCTTTATTTTCGTTATGTTTTCTAAAGAAAGTAAAACATTGATATCGGGTAATTACAAGTTTATCAGCATTGAAAGGCGACGCTGTCGTTCGTATCTCCAAGTTTTTAAATATAATCCGCACAATTTTGTAAATTATGCCATTGTTTTTTACTGTAGCATGGTCATTGTTTCTTTAAATACAAAAAATATATGTTAAACATTTCATAACGCTATTGAAATTTCTCTACTTAATTCTCTACTAAAAACTATATCCTATATAAGGTTTTAAAATTATATTTGTAATTGCAATGTATTATATTTCTCGACACGTACTTATAATTATTATTTATATATTACCTCGTTAAGTATTTGAATAAATTTTAATTTCTATAAATTGTTATTTATTAGACCTCGTTGCTGTGACTCACACTCGTTTAGAATTAACCGTGAATTTTGCCAGTCAAGTTCTCGTAGGCAAGGCAATATTGACAGTAGAGAAGAAAGTATCGAGGTGTAACGAACTAGTTAGTAAACATTTTTTTTTTAATTTTAGTATACAATACATATATATATATATATATATTTCAGTTTAGTTAATAATATCAAGCAATTAGGTTTTAGATACCTACGGACTTGACATATTTGGAGTCAGCAGTTGTTCTCCTGGGCGAATTTTATATTTTATTTTGGGAAATCATCATAATAACTTTGGCAGGAAACTTACCATTACCCTACCAAACGTGGATAGTGCAGACCAAACAGTCCCTACAAGCTCTAAACAAATGGAATTTAGCGATAATATGTAAGTATAGAATATGTTTGAGAGACAAGTATATAGATTTTCGAAATTATTGATACAGATATTCTATATGTATATATGACGATATGTATATATCGTATTTTTAGTTATACAATTCAGATTGGATATAGGACAAGTCCACAATCTCCTGCACTGTATTGGCTAAGAAAAGAACAAACTTCCGATGATGAACCCCTCTTGATATCTAACAGCAAGGTGAATTATAAAAGAATGATTTAGTTCTCCTGTATCAACGTCCTGTATTGTACTCACAAATCAATATTTTCAGCTTACATATGCCAGAGCTATATTTCCCTGTCAAGATACACCATCAAATAAAATGACATTTTATTCGAAGGTAAGAATTTAAACACAGTATGCATTTCGTATTTATTTGTAAGCACAGTAATGTCTGATTGATTGACATTAATATTATTAATAAAAGTAATAAAACGTCAAAGTGAAAAGTATAACATATGATAGGGAGATAAATGTAAGCATGTAAAATTGCAATTATAATTTCATACTTTTATATTTACTACTTTATCTATTTACAGAATGGTTTACCTATTCAACTTTTATTGATGTTTACTTTACATTTTTTAGATTTCTGTACCAAAAAGTCTTAACATTATGGTTATGATGCCTGGAAGTAAAGAAATGAGTGAAGCGTATAACCGAGTTATATACTCTTTTTCGCAAAATATAACAATGGCACCGTATGAGATATATATTATAGTAGGTTCACTAAGAAGTTTACGCAAAAGTCGCGAATTTGTATTTGATAGACCTATGGATCTAGAAATTTGGGCTGAAGAGCAATCTCGTCAGCGGTGCACATCAGAATTTCTTAATAAAATTATGGACATTCTGTGTAACATCAAAAAGTCGTATGGTTTCTTGGGTAATATTTCAACTTAATTTGTCGTTTCA
>NW_020226742.1:0-1234 GCF_003070985.1 Temnothorax curvispinosus | reverse complement strand
CGGACTCGTGAAATGATAACACTTTGTCTAAACTATCGACTATGAAGACGTCGAGCCATGAATCGGAGGAACTGGTATGAAAGGTCAAATCCGATTCAACGATGTCGAGCGACAATTGCGAGACCACGTCCTTCAGGTGATTGAATTCGTATAAAGAGGTAAGGAGATTGCAGTTTAAGTCACCGGTGATAATAATGTTTTTGTAATTGTGCAAGACTCCAGTAAGCGCATCGACATACTCGCTGAAATTTTTCTCTTTCGGTCTGCAGTACATGGAGGTGAATAAAAGAGGCTCGCGTGTGCCATCACGAACATCGAAAACGAGATACTCAGGTGCGTTCGAGAAAGCAGAAGGCGATGTCGCAAAGACACGCGCCCTAAGCGACTCGTGCACATAGCAAGGTACTCCACCACCCTCTCTGCCCTCTCTGTCAGCGCGTAGTAGATAATACCTGGCAATTCGCATCAGGTCATCCGAAATATGAGAATAAAGCCAAGTCTCGGAAATTGAGACAATGTGAACAAATTTAGATGCTAAGAAGGCTTGAATCGACTCAAGATGGGCAAGGAGGGAGCTGGCGTTCAAATGAGCAATCCTGAGACAACCATGTGAAGCAGCAGGAACCCGATTGACATCTACCACAGGTCATTGAAGTTCCGCTAAATCGGCCTCAGAAGTAATTAATATAGGAGGCTGCCCATGATCTTCTCTACGGACAAAGATCCGACCGTCCCTGCTCCACACATGCCTGTAAGAAGACTGCTTTTTGCCTTTATTCTCGTTTGACTCAACAGATTATAAGTATCAGTCGGAAGTAGCTCGTTTACGTAAATGTTGCCCGGGACATTTCTTTCAAAAACATCGTTCACCGTTAGTCGTCGCCTACTACGCATTACCTTAAGGGGATCCTATAGCGAAGGCCAAACTTCCTCGACGTCGGTAATGTCAACATTTCTAATCCTGTTTTCTATGTTATATCAGAGAGAAACCTGACAGCGGCCACCGGGATCATTTCGTTCCAGCGGACGTATACTGACGCGCCGCCTGAGAAAGTGGACGTCAACTACGTCGTTACGCTCGGTAACGGTACACACATGGTTCGTGTCCGTGCTATGGTTTGTGTCCGAACTACTCAGATGGAGGGGATATGCCAGTCGGCTTCGACACTCGGCAAGCTTCGAGCGGGGAGAGAAGGGCAGACATACGATCTGCTGTCTCCTTCTCGCTTGAGCT
>NW_020226741.1:0-3838 GCF_003070985.1 Temnothorax curvispinosus | reverse complement strand
TAGTTTTGACAGAATCCAAACAAGGAAATAACGTTCCGTGATGCAAATATTTATCACCTGTTAGGAATAAACAGTACAGTTGTTGGCCACTCTACAATGATTGGCCATATCTTAAAAAATTAAAGATTATAAAGAAATTATTACAATGTTACAATATTTTTAATTACAATGTTTTTAATTATAAATACAAAAATATTATAATAATTATTTTTTTTTATAATTAAAAACATTTTAATAGTGTTTCTTTATAATCTTTAATTTTTTAAGATGTGGCCAAAATCATTGTAGAGTGGTCAACAACTGTACTGTTTACCCCTATATGTATATATTCTCTACTTCTAACTTCAATATTGTTCTGAATTACGCGCTCTGAAACTATCTTCATTCCATTTCTTTGTATAATTTATTTTATCTTTATTCCTCTTCTAATATTAACTCATGTGAAACAAATGATAAAAGATTTTTAAGCTTGTCAAATTATTATCTTTTAACTGAAGCATAAAGTATTCAAAGGAAATTGAAAGAAACTAACTTTTCTGAGTAAAACCGATTTTGCAGCTGATAATTCTTAATGCTTAAAAATGTTTAACGCAAATTGCAAATGAGTTTCTACACGTTAATTAACAATAGCTTGCTACGGAGTCATTCGCACTACCGTCGGCGCGAATAAATTTGACTATGTCAACTGTCCGATTTCACTAAACTATACATCGAGAACCTAATTCGCAACGGAGATTTATGGTCAAATCATTTAACGTGCGACCGCAAACATTTGATGATAATTATTTGTGCCTCCGTATACATTCCATCGTCACTCTCCTTAAATTTGCCGAAGCCGTTTTGCGGAGATGCCCAACTCGACGTGCAATTACCACGTTGCACGGCCATGAGAAAAAGATGAGCGAAAAAAGAGTATCTCTGTGCCGAGCAATTATGAATAATTAATATCCATTTGCGCTTACTAATTGACAGAGAAAAATATTGCGAACGTCAAATGTTGCATGCACCGTTTCGATGGGAAAGAATTCCTGTTTTTTTGCAAACAGTAACGTCTAATTAAGAGACTTCTTTTTTTTTATAAAATATAAAAATAATAATTTATATTTAAAAATAAATTAATAATTTAATATTCAATAATATAAAAATAATGATTTATATTCAAATATCATGTTAATAGCATTACGTTTTGCCATTTTTAACTTGTTACGGGATTAATTTGTCATTCCGCTAGATCAATTCACTTGACATTTTTCGAGAATATTTTCAATTGTTAAGTAATCGGCCGAGCAAGACAGAAGTGGGTTATGAGACCAATTGTAATTAATTAAGGAGATAATAAACGATTTTGTAATCTGTGAAACATCACAGATCGGCAGCGATGTAGAACACGCATCTGATACGCACTGATATCAATCAATCGATATGGAAAAAATTGAAACAAACCACGGAGTGAGTAATATTGGATTTGCGTTAAGTAAACTGACTTGAGTCATTTCTGCTAATAACGGGCAACCTATCGAATCGAATACGATTTTAATCACCAATAAAGTTTCTACTCACTGTTAAGGAAGAAACTATTTCTCGAAATAATTATAGGAGGAGTGTTCGCGAATAAACGCGAGAATGTGGAGTTATCGTAATTTTTATCAATGATTCTATTGAGTATTCTATTATCGCAGCTTGATGTCATTAACGTGGATATCGCGAGATAACTGCAATCCAGATAAACGACGCAAGTGCTAATTGGATATTCGTAAACCCCTTATCGATCTCGCTATCGCTTTTCCGCGTTTCCAAAACAAATACGCTCATAACGCCCGCTCGTGCAATCTTTTTTTTTTATGTAGTTACAATTAAAACTCGAGACTATACAGGTGCCTCAGATAGGTATAGTTTAAAAGCAACATTCTGCTTTTGCAAAATTGTAGAAATAAAACGTGACTTACGCTTAAAATATGCTCGCATTAAAGATACAGAAACCAGAAGATGATATCCGCGATTTGCGCCGCGAATTGCGTCGATCCGTCTCGCAGGAAGACAAAACGCACTTTTCTTCGTGTGCTTCATATTTTCGCCTCGTACTTTTCCACCTTCCACGGTTCGTCCGTTCCCTTCTCAGGCGTTTCTTCTTCAGGCGTACGCGCGATAAGATGCTTATTAAGACGCGCTATTCCCGGCATGCGAGGTCCGGATTGGCCGAACGGCGCGTTAAATGAAGTTGCAATTAAGAGAGCTAAAAGCCACGCGGCCGACTCTGCCTTCTCAAGGCCTCGGGCCTCGCCAGAGCGTACTTCCGCTTCTGATTAGCTTCCTCTTTTCCCACATCGTCCTCGCCTCTCCTTCCCTCTCCGCCGCTCTCCGCGCATCCTCCTCCTCCTCCTCCTCCTTCCCGCCGTCCTTTCTCTTCCCATCATCCTTTTCCCTTCTCTTTTTTTTTCTCTCTCCCGTATTCCCCTTCACATCTCTCTCCTCGTGGTCTCTCTTTATCTCCCGGCTCGCGCCTTATCTCGCACCGTGGGAATCCGCGCGTGCGATTCACGCCGCGAGGGAGGAAGTTCTTATTCCCGTTTCTCGCCACGGCGTGTTCTTCTTTCGCGTCTCCTTTCGCGATCGATTCGCGCGACGACGTGACTACGACGTCGTCTCGTGAATCCACACTTGTTGATTCTACTGAGCCGCACATTAATATCTTACCAGTTATAACATCGATGTAATGTGAATCTGATCGTCATATTCAATTTTGATATTACTTTATTAAAGAAACAATTTATCGATCATTCGGAGTTTCGTCGAAAAAGTATCAAACGATGGAGAAAATTAGTAATAATCGGCACTCATTGGACTCATTGTAAATAGTTACAGCAATTCTTAGTGTTGTAATTGATTATAAATTATTGGATAGAGTTCTGTTTAAAGACAATCATGCATGGCCGCATTCTTGTAGAAGCAAATCGCCGTATAATTTTTGCAAACAAGAGAATGACGTCTGGTTTTTATTTTTACATTTTCTCCGGATATTTTTCATCGAATGGTCAATCCGATCACCCGACAAGTATGACGGTCGGACGTCGGATGGTCTGCGCAATATCGACCTATGTAAGGCGCGGTTATGGCGAGTAGATACGAAGGACGATACTTTATCTAAATTCACTAGGTCGGGGGGGGGGGGGAGCATATTCGATCTAACGACATGTAATGCGCAACGGTTTGCATAAAGTTGCACAAAGTTGCAAGTTTACGGACGCACGGTGAATAAATTTACCTACATGTATAATATTGTCTGTCTGGACTCGCTGACGTGTAGGGTCGCGGGCAAAGGTGTTGCAAGTTTGTTATAAGCGATTCAGGGAATCTAGCGCGCAACTGTCCGGAAAGGTTTTTCCGACCATTTCACGTTCGAGCGGTATAGGATTCCGACAATACAGGAGCGAGTAAATAACGTTTTCGAACGGTTCGAGGCTACGAAAGCCATTTCGCTGCCAGTGAGAGGCTAATTCCGGGTGATTATTCACCACTGTCCGAAGACTTCTCGTTGCAGGAAACTCCACTGGGTAGATCATAGGGAAACGGCCGGAGAAATGACCGCCCTATTATAGTTACGTCGTTGCGTGTAATAGCAAAATTAGCCGTGAAAATCGATGCGTGGACGAACGTGGATAGTTATCGTTATGCATTTGTCGATCCACCCCAAAGGGAATTTAATTGGACGAGCTCATGTGTGTAGCGTCCGTTATTGTTACACTGCTGAATCGGGGGTGCATTAGAATCCTATAATATATGCGACATCAAAACGTGACGCAAACCGGTGAATCCCTCACAACGGATAATTATAATCATG
>NW_020226740.1:0-2754 GCF_003070985.1 Temnothorax curvispinosus | reverse complement strand
TATATTGATGTGCTTTTTAATATTCTTTAAGTATGTAATTACAAAGAAAAGTCACTTAAGATTTGAAATTAAATTAAAGAAAGTACTACAAGAAAATAATATGAACTAATGTTATATAACAATCTGTCTACTGTATATGGATGTAGCTTATCAGAAGTACAGAATTCGAAAGATGGTAAAAGATGCAACGCTAATTTAGAACGATAAAGGATATTGTTATATTAATTGAATAATACATATTGCGGAATTATACACTAAAGAATTAACATTGAGCTATTAATTATATAGTCTAGACAATATATTTATCAAATGATTGACAATAAAATGTTATTTAAATATTGAACGTAACAGAAATATATAAATTTTATTTTTAAATTTATATTTGATATTTTTTTCTGACAAAATTATTTCTTACATTTTCTGTATCCAGTAATGAAATGTTTGAGAATTTCAGAAAATGTTCAGAAAGAAGTAGATGCACTTAAAGAACAAATAAAAGCTTTAAAAACATACATTTAAACTACTTTGTGTTCTCAAAATATTATTCAGTTATTTAGCTATTTATAAATATTATTCAGCTTTTCTTAGAATACATAAATTACGTTTGTTATTACATTTTAAACACAACTTGTTTAACTTGTTTGTTGCATCTACTTCTTTCTAAGCATTTTCTGAAATTCTTAAACGTTTCATCACTGGATACAGAAAATGTAAGAAATAATTTTGTCAGAAAGAAATATCAAATATAAATTTAAAAATAAAATTTATATATTTCTGTAACGTTCAATATTTAAATAACATTTTATTGTCAATCATTTGATAAATATATTGTCCAGACTATGTAATTAATAGCTCAATGTTAATTCTTTAGTGCATAATTTCGTAATATGTATTATTCAATTGATATACAATAACAATATAATATCCTTTATCGTTCTAAATTAGCGTTGCATCTTTTACCATCTTTCGAATTCTGTACTTCTGATAAGCTACATCCATATACATTAGACAGATTGTTATATGACATTAATTCATATTATTTCCTTGTAGTACTTTCTTCAATTTAATTTCAGATCTCAAGTGACTTTTCTTTGTAATTACATACTTAAAGAATATTAAAAAACGCGTGTGTAGTAAAATATAATTTTTAAACTATTTTTTTCTTGGAAGAGATTTGTGTTAAATATTTTTTGTAGTATTTAAAATATGTCGATGTTTAAGTTTTTTACGAAAAAGTTTTATTGTACTACCAAAGACTGGTATAAGTTTAAATAAATAAAAATCTTTTTCTATATATATATAAAACATACAAAAATATAAAATAAATCTATATTATTATTAAGAAAGAATAAATATCTAAATATTAAAAAAGATTTTTATTTATTTAAACTTACACCAGTCTTTGGTAGTCAATAAATCAAGAGAATCAAGAGAAGATACACGGTAGTATCTCGTAACAAATAATACTTACGGAAGAATTCATGAGTAACCACGTCCGAACACGTTAACAATTTCGCTGTTTTGATTGTTATTATTATAGCTAGTTAGTATATTACCTAATCTATAACGTAGCACCATGCAGGTTCCTGTTCCCACTTATGTTGTCAGGGACGACACAACTAGGCAGCAAAATTAAATCTTGGAATAAAAAAAAAACAGAATTAGAACACAAAAACAAATAAATGCATATAATATATATATTTGTAGAAATACATGAACTGTATCGTAACCTCTGGGCGCGTTCCGAATTTGTACATCAAACGCAGAGCACTATTTATTCTTCTTAAACGTTCGATGAACATCAAGGACAAATAATATATATACGCTATGCGTCTGATGCGCAATTCGGAACGGACTCTCTGTAAAAAATGCTTGCATATATTACAAACCGAGGTAATAATACGACTTGTGTATTTTTACACGCGTACAAATATATGAGAAACTACTTACAGAGTATCCACGTCCGAAGACGACGACGACCTTGATGACTAGTTCAGACAATATTGGTTCAAGCTCCCTTGATCAGGGGTTATACAACCATATTACTCAAAATATATGCGTTTATTCCTCTTCTTTTTACTCGTATATATTAACCCACTACCACACGGATGATATATTACATCGTCAATTTTCACAAAATTCTATATACCGGACGAAACACGTCTTGACGCGTTTGCACACAGATCGAGACTACGCCGACTACGGGCCTTGATCGAATAACCTCTTAACGAGACTGATGAACACGCACGCACGTACAGACATGTTTACGATTCGCGACTTTGAAAATGACAATCGGACGCAGGCGTCGTGGGCGTGAGTCCGACCCCCCCTCCCCCGCCTCTCTCCGTACTCGCGAGTAATGCCGCGTGCACACATGCATCCCGCACTTGCCACGCTCGAGATATGTACATTACGACGCGGTAGCCAATTATTTTTTCGCTTATACGAAAAAGCAATAAATTAACTGGCTACCGCGTCGCGTTTCACCGTGCGCCAATCGTTGTTATTATGCAAAAGCCGAATCGCGCCCGTATATGACAACGTATATAGGTTTAGAAGTTATTGAATGGAAAAAGTAGGGCTGTACTTTATTTTCAGAAAAAATTGCCCCCAATCTTCGAACAGTTGCAAAATGTTCATTAGGCCCATCTAAAGTCAAAGACACAACCTCAACACCGGTCTCATGCAATTGAGTTAATGCATTTTTAATTAATACCGCGGATGTTTTTGATTCAATTCCATTGATGAGAAAAT
>NW_020226739.1:0-2290 GCF_003070985.1 Temnothorax curvispinosus | reverse complement strand
TTTAAATTGCGCTAATTGCAAAGAAAATATATATACTTTAAAAAATAATTGTTGTGCAACTACTTTTAAAAAATAAAACAAAATTGTGTTACCTAACTCAGCCCAAGTGGTATGTATCTTTGTATTCCTGAGAGTCTTTCTATCAACCCAAGTGGTAGTAGTTTAATTCTCCTTGATAAAATTATAATATTACAAAGAATTATTTTAATCACAAAGAATTAAAGAGGTAACATTATAAAATAAAAATATTTAATTAAAATAAAATAAATAAATTTTTCTTGTAAAAAACTTGGCGCTGCTTTTTTAAGGTCAAATTAACGCCGTAACCGATACGTTTCTTGTGCGTTGACCCACGTTTCGTTACACTACGTTGCCATACGAAAGTCTTGTGCAAAGATTCTAAATCTTAAAAAAGCAGCGCCAAGTTTTTTACAAGAAAAATTTATTTATTTAATTTTAATTAAATATTTTTATTTTATAATGTTACTTCTTTAATTTTTTGTGATTAAAATAATTCTTTGTAATATTATAATTTTATCAAGGAGAATTAAAACTACTACCACTTGGGTTGATAGAAAGACTCTCAGGAATACAAAGATACATACCACTTGGGCTGAGTTAGGTAACACAATTTTGTTTTATTTTTTAAAAGTAGTTGCACAATTATTTTTCAAAGTGTATATATTCTCTTTGCAATTGGCGCAATTTAAAGATTTCACATCTTTTTTTGAAATACGTATCACTTAGGTTGAATTAGGTAACGCAATTTTGTGAATTATTTTGTTAAGGAGAAATAAAGCTACTATACATATATCATCACTTGGGTTGAGTTAGGTAACGAAATTTTGTGAATTATTTTGTTAGAAAGAAATAAAGCTACTACCATTTAAGATTTTTAAATTTACAACATACATTGCGCGTGTACTTGGCGTCTTTTTTTACCTTTTTTGAAAAAGGTAATTTTGTACTGATTTATTTAACAGCAAATCAATTTTATTATAAAGTTCGATCAATGCCTTTTATATCTTCTACACTCAATATATATTTATATGTGACATTCCCTTTCTTTATTCACTAATTAGCTTGATCTAATTAAATTTATTGATGCTACGAAAGCAGACTAATTTTTTGTCATATATTTCACTGTATTTGAGTGTAAGAAGATTTTATATTTGGAACAAAAATAAGACCTGCGATATATTCAGTTAACTGAATGAGTTAATCTGAACTTGTTGGAATTATATCTCACTGACATAGATATATAGATGCACTGCAAATGCAAATGTGTTATTTAACTAAAATTCTTCTGACACATTTCTTGCCGTTTTAAATCACGTTAAACATTTGACACGATTGAACGTATTAACTTTTAATTTAATACGGTTAAAGGTGTTAAATGACGTAACTTAAAACGCTCAAAGTGTAAAAAGAACTGCAGTCGAATGATTCATTTTTAGACTTTTATGCGTATAAAACTAACACACTTGGATTTGCAGTGCGGCATTTACAGATTTAAAAGGAAACAGGATGTGAATATTTTCAGACATTGTATTTCATTCATAAGTTAAACTTTTAAGTTATCGGGTCAGGGCTTGGGTGACCAACGGAGCTACTTTTTAACTTCGTTATATAAGGCATCTCCAGGACTCAGAGTTTTCGAAACTTGTCGGTGACCTACTAACAATTTATAGTCGGGCGCGATCTTTCCGGCTTTGACGCCGAGCTCTATGAACTTTCGCGCGGCACGTAATTGCGGTTTCGGCGGTACAGTTAAATTGAATCCACCGATGAAAGAAATGCCGATACTTTTGCTGTTATAACCGCGGGCATGGGCACCGACATAGTTCCAGCTCCTGCCGACATATGCGAAGCCGTCATCTCTAACGAAAAAATTATAGCCGATATCCACAAAATTGAAATCGTTGAAATGCGAATACTGAAGGAATCTCACTTGGAATGCACAATCTGATGGAGTGATACAGACCGATGTCGCGGAATAACTAATAATTACATACGGTACTGGCAGCTTCCTTTTTATTAGGGGCACCAAGGGCGGCAGCGCACCTCATATTCGTCTCTCTCGACAAAGCGTAATGAAGCGTCTGTTACGTTTGTACCTGAAAGTCATAAAAATAAAATACATACTATGCAAAAGGTTCAAAATATATCAGACAAATTAAAAGCTTCTTAATTTAACACCGAACGTAACAATCTTAATCAGATGCATACGCCAATTTTAGCATTAAAATCTAAAATATTACTCTCATATATATATATATATATATATATA
>NW_020226738.1:0-25039 GCF_003070985.1 Temnothorax curvispinosus | reverse complement strand
AATAAGCAACTAACGAAAGAATATTAAAAAAGTATAATAATATTATATAGTATATAAATTGCTAAGATCGCTTAGATACATGTTAAAAAATTGGAATAAAAATTAAAATAGTGGTCAATGTTTTTGATCGCTCAAATTGCATTCAGCAAATAGAGTATAATTTGTAACAACATTGGTAGGTACTTATTCGATAAAACTGATTACTCTC
This sequence comes from Temnothorax curvispinosus, assembly GCF_003070985.1. Classification (NCBI taxonomy): domain Eukaryota; kingdom Metazoa; phylum Arthropoda; class Insecta; order Hymenoptera; family Formicidae; genus Temnothorax; species Temnothorax curvispinosus. The sequence goes on along the minus strand of NW_020226738.1, from coordinate 24,831 downwards.
GAGCTATCCTCAACCAAGAAGATACCGCGATATCCGCGTTTCTTGGCATCATCGAATCTGCCGATCAAACTCTCCAAAGGCAATGACCGCGCGTTAGTTGCTCTATCATCTAGAACGGAGAAGAACTTTCGACTTTATGCTCCATGAATTTTGCATTACGTCGCTTAATTCGACGATTTAATTTAATTCAGGTTCCGTATGTGTGTGTTGTGCTAACAGCTTATAATAATCTTGTCTATAGAACGTCGTTTGATTCGAGACATTCTAGCAATTCTAACAATTGAAAAAGAACCTTTCACATAAATGTTTATTTGATTAATTATTATCTATCTGATGCGTCATTATTGATGTCTCAAAAAAAATCACAGTAAAAAACACCCATGGATTTAGAGCAAACCGGACTGTAGTCTGTGGTCAAGACAAGGTCAAGGTACCGGCAAAGCGGCTTGACCGGCATTCAAATCTCTTTCCGTTTCCTCCGCCTTTCTCTCTTCCTCTTACTATTAGATACTCTAAGGCTCACTCATACCGTACCTGTACTACTGTCAGAGTGCACTTGGATCCCGCGTAAAAATGTAATTTTTGTAGTTATATATAGATATTACACGACCATAAAGCGGCTATAAACGCGATTTCGATATTTTCCGTATTGTTGCACTATAAAAGATAACGCACCTACATTTTTATGAGAGACGCTAAAATGCTAATAATTCCATTTGTCCTAGCTACGCGAAGAAATTAGAAATATTATATTCAAGACAGCACAAGTAATATTTCTCGCTACAAATTGGGATTAATTGTACATAAAAATTAATAGAATAATCATATCTTGTTATTATATAGTAAACATAATAATAATAATTATATAGTTTAATTTATTTAATATTATACGAATAATTGAAGAATTAACAACCTTATGTAGCGTAAATATTGTATTAGAAAAAAAGTGTGCGATTTCTGAGAAGTCGTAAAAAATTACGTGCTCAAATTTCTACATACAAGAGTAAAATTCGTTAATGGTACACTTTCGCGTCGTTTCGTTGGGAGTCTATGAACGTCTCGAGCAATCTGGGAAGGCCGTGGCGGCGAATCGAGGCCACAACACGCGCAAGTGAGCGCGCGAGAGAATCTACCTTTTAGAACGCGGCTATTTGCACAGGACGTATGCGACCTGTCCCGAGGCGTTATTAAATTGCTGAGGCAACGTTTTCCCCGTTCGATCCTCCCGGCGGTGTCTATATTCGATTTGATTGCTCAATCCGATATAATCGTGCGCGCGTTTCCGGGTGAAGCGAAAGGGAAGAGCGTGACGTCGATCCGGTAAAACGGAGGATCTTTATAAAATTATCGGCCTTGGACGGTCATTATTGCAAACAAATTATTTGCGGACACCACACGAAGAGAATTTTCTCTTAAAATTTACCCTGAAATCATGGTAGTTGTGGGACAACATGTACCACCAAGAATTTTATGCGAGCTATTCTGATTAATATCCACCATAATAAAAAATATTAATATTTATTACATTAAAATATAAAACATGTTTGATTATATAATTTTACTATTGTAAAATATATCTAGGAAATTTCAATAATTTTTCAAAATTTACCAATCTGCTTGGTAATTTTTATCACGTTGTTTGTAAAATGTTTTTTGTATATTTTAAAAATTCCTTGGTTGCCAAGTTGTCCCAAGTTTGTAGTGAATTTAAGGGTAAAATATAACAAAAAATTCTCTTCATGCACGTGCCAATTTCCCGGGTTCATCGTATATCTCCTTTTCGCAACAGTCTTCCGAATCGTGCGCGCTCGCCATGATCCAGTTTTATGTTCACGTGCATATATGATAAATACAAAAAACATTCCTATCATGAAAACCATGCCTTTCATAACTTTAACTTACACATTAACGGATAAAGAATCTATGTTACAATATCTCATGGATTTAGTTTTGTATATATTCTGTTAGATTGTATATTTTGTTATATTTTTTATAATTTTCAATATTTTAATATATATAAAATATTAATATTAATAATTTTATATGCAATAAATATTATGCGAGATTATTATGCAAAAACTTGAGTTTGAATGCGTTCAAATTTACATTTAGCAAGTTACGTGATTATACCGAAGCCAGAAAAGATATGTTGATAATTATCTGCGAAAATAATTTGTAATATTATGGTACCCTAACTTCATGAAATAAAATTCATATTTTTAGTTCCAACGTTTATTATAGATTTCGAAAGACCGAGGAAATTAACAGGATATGCATCATCTTCGCTTTTTACGCACAGTAATTTAAGCGATATAGCGATTATATAATATCCAACTCGATGAAACAGTTTACTAATGATTCTTGATGACAATAAATGCGCTGTTATGTTCGCGAAGTGATTAGAAGTATCCGGTAGAAGTTTTCTATCGACTCAGTAATTTTTCTCCGGCACTTTAAGCTATCATTGTATTTACGGAAACTACGTATGTATTTAACACAATCGAGATGTAAATTAAAATAATAAGTAGTATACCTTTTAGCAACCGACTTCGTTTTTTAATTGACAGTTCCGAATTAATATTTTACAATTAAACAGAAAAGCTGCAAAAATAAATTGTATTACTTATAAATTCACAGTGAGCATTAAATTCACGGTATAAATTCACGTATATTTTTTTCTTATCTTCTTTCACGACTATCTGTGCCTCTATTCGACAATCTATGATGTCTCACGGAAAATACTGTGTACCTAATATTAAAACAAACGATATTATATTCGAAGAAATATCGATTCAGAATTAAATATCCATTGATTGAAGAATTCATTAGTTGCCACATTACGCGTTACATCATTGACCATCGGTGCCATCGTTGAGAAACGAGATTGCATGCACAAGACCCGAAAGGGGGAATGCTTTCTTGACGGATCAAATTGATCGATCAGATGGCGTCACGCATGTCATTAAGCGACTCGCAAGAAAGATAAACTGGTCTGTAACGGTAATCGAAACTCGCGGCTGTTGACTGTTATCTGATGTTATCGATCAACGAAAAACGATCCCCTAATTAAAGAATCTTGCCAATCGTAATTGCCGTGGTATTCAATAGAGAAAAAAATAGATATTTCTTTTAATAGCGCGCGATAAAAGATCTCATCAAGAAATCACTGCGAACGTAATCATATTCACCGATATAATCAATACGTAAACGAAATTGATCTCTTTAATATTACATAATATTGAATAATTTGCTTTAATTGAATCGAAATCGTTATCTGTTAAATGTTAATTCCTTCTGATTCTTCGAATCCTTTTGTCGATTAATAGGGAACGAAAGGAAACTCCTTGCAGTTTCAGCTGACCTTCGACGCGAATTTCTACGACGCGTCATCTCTTTCTCCCGTTACACCAGGGTCAGATATGACACCGATCCATTGTATATGTACACAGAGGCGACATGAAAGGTCCTTGCGAAAAGAAAAGATGCCACCGAGCTACGCGCCGCTCGTTCGGCATGCATGCGTGAGAAGCACGCGCCATTCGCGCATGCAAATGTACGCCAGCCGCATCGCGGATCTTCCGAGGTTGATATTTGTCAATATTAATTACGGCGCGCACTTCTTCCCCAACCTTGTCCGTAAGTCAACGGAATCTTTACATTTCTCGCGAGATGCGTTTCGATAAATACTCACTTCATTGAAAAATGAAGTAGGTTTCTAAAGGGTATTACTTATTATTTTAATTTACATCTTGAGAATTTAACAAGAAGCCAAATACGTCCTACAAATAATACCGCTTTAAATAAGTAATGTGACTTCTCTCTGTGTGCGCAACATTTCAGAATCATTCAGTGACTGTCTAATTATAAATTTGGATGAAAACAAATATAGAAATATTTACAATTTCCTTCTTGTGGCTTATTTTCACAAGAATAAGTATTGCAAAAACTAATTATAATTTATTTATCTAATTAATTTGAAGTAGACTTGTATGTTTATTATTGCTTTTGCTATTGTCTGTTAAGCACTAATAATTCTACGGACAACTTAAAATTTAATAGCATTGCAATATAAAAATCTGTATGTCCGCGATGATATATTGTGTTATACTAAATACTCGCTTGTATATCACGTCCGGTCGCGGAAGGATTTTGTATTATTTATACACATGGAAGACTCAGCTGCGTTCACGCATTGACGTACTGCACCGTTGGTCGGCGTCAGCGCATTGTTGTACCAATTAAATTAGGCTAGTTGATTACGAACGACACCACGTTAGCTTTAGTAGCTTTCTCGAAGGCGTTCGCTCGACATACCTCCGCGATTTCGATACACAGAGGACTGTGAAAGGCAAAACGCTGTTCGATCAGACTATAAATCTACTTATCTTAATAAAAATGCTTCGCATCGCTTTTACATCGCACAATATCGTCGTATTAACACGCCGCATTATCAAGTGTGACTAAACGCGAGTCGAGGAATATGCAGGAAATATAATTATGGCTCTGAACGATTTTCAACCATGCGGATCGTAATTATATTCGCACGCTAATGCCCAACGCGCGTCTCCGAACACAATGTAGAACACGCGCAGAACACGCGATAGATCCCCACTCGTTTTTCTAATAAAATTAATTTTCATACTCGCATTTTCATCCCGGCGCAATTTAATTCCGCCGTATCTGTGCGTGCAATCGCGAATTAAATATAGCAATCATATTTATATGCATCTCGTTCTACGTATAACGAGATTAGACGCTCTTTCAACGCTTCCTTGAAACTGAAATGGGCGAGACTGATCCGTCGAGAATAGAGTAAAATAATCCGTCCTAAAATAATCTCTAACAAAAAAAAAATCTAGCGAGAGCGAAACCTGACATGAATAATCGCTCCGGAACTTCTGTCATACGAAACAATTAAGAACCGCCGATTAATTGGCGGTACGAGATTTTATACGAACGCGCGCTGTCGATAATCCTATCGATGTATCGGTATCAATGCCAATACGCTTGTACATTTCGCCCACTCTTAGACACTTCGTTGCACCTGCATCTATTCGCCGTGTACTGACTGAGACGCGCGAGACAAACGCACGCACGTGGCCGGATACTATATTCGCCATGGTTTAGAAAGTCCGCGAAACGATCGGCTCGTGAATGTTACAACCGTTTCACAACGAATCACCTGGTAAGGTGTGCCTGCATCGATGTGCAGTCTTCACGTGGAAGAGCATAATAGATCACAGACGAGAATCCTCGATGCAAAAATCTCTGATTCATTATGCACCGTGGCCACAGTGGCCAATCTTTTTCAACTCGATCGCGCCCGAAGGAAAATAACTGTGGTTATTAGCACTTCTGTGCGAGAAATGTGTAAAACTAACTGTAAATGTAATAACCGTTACGCGAGATTTGTATGCCGCCTACTATTTGCTAAAGTGTGTGTACGCAAAATATCAAGTCTCAATTATCGAGATATGTTGACAAATGGAGATTAACGTTATTTCCTTCCTTATAGAACATACAATGATGTGTTACATATATGTGAAAGTCTTTTCCCCCCGCAAATCTGTGTTTAAATTTTATCTTGAATTTCTAATTGGGTGTATACATAATTTAAATCAAAATATATTATTAAAATTTAATCAGCAAGTAATTTCATACACATAACACTCTTTAATTTAATTAAAAAGCAATTTTTATGAGTAGTCCGGACGTTGTCCAGAGAAAAATTAATAACAGAAAAATGCCATATTCATTATCACCATATTCATTATCACCATATTCATTATCACATTTGTGCAATGATCAAAAGACCTTTGTCAAGGATGAGTGCATTAAAATGACGAATCAACGTAATGACCTATCCGTAAAATAAATTGCAGCGTTCTTAAATGCTCTCTGTTGCACGTTAATAAAAGTAAATGTATGTTAAGTATGTAAATATTTAATAAAAATGATTAGTTACTGTGTATTGATGGATTAAACAGCGCATAAAATCTGTCATGCATTTTTTAATCTAGAAAATCTTGGGTTATATAATCTATTAAAATCACCTGCGGTTGTAATTGGCACCACTAAGAAAATTTGTATTATTTTTGGGTTCCAAGTGCAAGGAATGAATTTCGACATCCGATTGTTTTAATAATACGTACACGAGCGTAGTTTTGTATTTCGGCGAGCTTGCACGGCATGTCAAGTAAACCGGAAAACGTAATGTTATCTCTACTCCTTAACTACGATGTCTTTAAGCGCACACGGCGCAATTTTATATCGCACTTGACGGTCATAAATGTCTTAACGATTTCGTCTGCTCCCTCACGCCTCTTGAACACATCACCGTTGAAGATTTCGTTATACATGTTTCTCGTAAATGCTCAAAGTATGAACGAAAAAAGGAGAGATAAAGGAAAGACTATTCGAGCTATGTGCGATACGGTCAAGAACAAGATAAATCATTGTTATTCAACGTCTGTGAATGTTGCGTATGTCGAGCAACTGAAAATCTTTACATTTCGGATGATTAAGGAACGCGCGCGCTCGAAAACAGGAAGACCAACATACATGCGCACGTGGTGATTATACACATATGACTTCTGACATTTGTGAAAGATCGCTAGTGTATTAAGCGTTCATTAGATGCTCTCATAACTCCATTCTACCTCGTTACATTACCGCGCATCATAGCGCACGTCTCCCCTACGGTTTCTGAAATATTTCATTATCCTTATCGCGGGTTTAATTAGTCATTACCTGGTCGCCTCGCGTCGCTCGATATTACACGGACTCAGAGATGTGGTCGTGCGATATTAATAGAAGTAATTTATACAGAATGTGTGTTAGCGCAATTGGCCTTTCTGTTGATGTTAATACGCAGGCGAATGCTATATATCTTTTTCTTTATTGCAAGATCAATATAAAGAAGCCATTCAATGGAAATCGTTTGTGTGAAAAATACTGTATCTTATTGCTAATTGCAAAGTTATATATTTTCTCTTCGGTGAACTGCGAGACGAAAAATTATAATAATAAAGTAGACAGTCCTTTTTTCACTTCTGCGACATCAAGGTTCGAATTTTTGCATATTGGAATTCCCACATTTCAATCCTGCCAGAAAAACTTTCGCTAGCGGATACGAAATTGTCATTTCACGAAGAGCATCATAATATCGGGAACAACAAAGAAAAATTCATTGTGCCTGCTAATGTAACATCTTTGTTGAAATCTTTGCTGATATTCTTATACAATGTGTCACACGATAAAGTAATCATACATTTCTTTAGAAAGGATCACGAGATGAGCTTTGCTCTTGCTGCATCCGGATGAAATATCGATGAAATTGACGGCGAATCAAAGTTCAGATCTTACGGTATGCAAAGTGAAATTATAAGTTAGGTAACAACACTTCCCGTAATTCATCTTTAGTACAGAATTTCTAGCGTAATTTTACAATAGGAAACGTAACTGATATAACAGATTTTAAACACAATCAAATATAAACCACAAAATATGCAGACACATCGACAGGTATTTCGTTGGATATCTTATAATATGACATGTAGCGCGGGCACAATTTTTTATTTATCGAATATACAACCGAGCGATCATCTACAAGTCACGTGCAACTCTCTACATATATATCTATACGAAGTGAAAGCATTTACGAACATCTATGAATATATATTACAACGCAAAACCATTAATTACCTTCTTTTCTATTAGTTACCTATCTTCTTTCCATATACATATATGCCTCTTTATTAAATTAAAATTTGGCGACTGATAAAATATTTCAAATAAATTAAATTATTTCTTCTTTTTTTACGAATCTGCAGAGATACTTTTTTTTTATACAACGCAGCTATTATTTACTACGTAAAAATATATCTATATATCTTTGTCTTAATTATAGAATTAATATTCAATGTTTAATTTTTTAATTATTCTAAGTATAAAAATATAAACGTTGCACAATGCAACAATTTTCTTATGAGATTCTGAACGTAACCGTCATTTGCATCATGACGTTAAAAACAAACGCGATCTAAATTATGCAGCTCGATATAAACGTCGCGATGCTACACTATCGTAAAGCAAAGAGGGTTTATCTATTCGTTATCGAAAGTCTACTCCGAAACAATCGCGTAGAATAAGCGCAATCGCTGTATTACGTTTTCTTAGCATCGAGTGTGTGCTATATCTTGGAGCAATCGTAGCTCCACATCACTGAAACGAAGCGCGTTCGGTATCGCGGCTACTTGTAAGCGATCGGACGTGCATATAAACCGTCCAAGATATAAAACTACGTACGAATTCCTTACTCCAGAGCGGCCAGATCTTTTTAACTCCACAATGTACGATATTTCTCAGAAAACATTACTTTCACGCTTGTAAGAGATAAAGCATGAAATAAATGATCATACGAAAGTAACATGTTATCTTTTTTAAATCTATCTTTTACTGATATAAATCATTAGCATAATTGACAATTACGAATAAAATATCATAAAAAATTATATTCTAAAATTATATTCAATTAGGAATATCTGGAGATTATATCACATTCAGATGTAATTTTATTTTTTTTTTTTTTTAATTTATATTTATATCGCTGACAAACAAAACTTTGCCATATGATGCAAAAGTCTTATTTGCCGCATTTATAATGCATCGATAAACAAAAAAACAGAAATTACACATCTCGTAACGTAATAAATAGCTTCATATAAAAATATTTTTGTACTTGTGTTGAGCCTCGCGAATATCGGAGCGTAATTTTCCAGCGCGATTTAAACATATGATACAATATTATCATCGCGTTGCGTGGTTCGGTTCCAACGCGGAACGTTTCAATAACCTAATTTTGCACACTCGTGCCGGCCATAAATATCTAATAATGAATATACGCGTTATCCGTACGTATTCCCCATCGCGGTGATTCGACCCCCCACTTTGGCATCTTTACTTTCTAAACGCGAGACAGAATTATCTTTCGTCCGGCTAAAACTCATTGGTATAGCGATTACGCGCGTGGCGCGCGATGGTGGTGCACACGAGAAGGGTTCACGACGGTCGGTTGGATAGTCGCCCTCTTCGCGTGAGCGCGCAACCCCGGTGAATCCCCCACAGTCACAATACTCACGTCTTAGCAAATCGATCGTTCGGATCAGCGACGATCTCGCGTTTCCCTTCGTCTCGCTGGACAGCGGGACAGGTGGTTGGTTCTCGCGAGGGGTTGTTCTATCGACGCAGCAGAGGGTAGGAAACCCTACGTTGACAGCCGTGGCTAGCCCCGTTGTTCTCGCGAGGTCGGGCAAACGAATTGTCTCTCTCGCGAATCGATCCGATTCGATCTCCGCGGTCGAGTCGAATTCTCGAAGGCACTTCGAAACGGTGGTGGTATCTGTCAAAGATGAGATCTCGGATCGCGCGAGGAGCGTGTTCGCGAACGCGCTCGTGGGGACGAAAAGAAACTACCTCTGGAAAACGCGTCCGAACAGTTCGGGGTTTCGGAGACAACTGAACCTGCCTGACTGTCGGCGGACTTTGGAATCGGTGAGCGGTTTGCCGTTCGGTTCTCGGTTCGCCGATTCTCGGCTCCGCGGGTTCGTATACGCGCGAGTCGCGGTCGTCGTTTTCTCTCTATACACGCGGCGCACAGTGCACCTTCGTTTGCTCCTACCCTACCTCCCTTTTCTTCTCCTCCGCCTCCTCCGCCGCCCCTCCTCCTTTCCATCTCCTCAAAACCCCTCTCTTTCTCGGTTTTGCTGTCTCCCCCGTGTGTCTCTTCTATGTCACTGGCCGTGCCGTGTCCGCCGTTCAAGTGAACAGGTATAGCCCCCACGGGGCATGCATTGCACGTGCGGGTTAAATCTTGCACACGCACGAGACCAAAATCGCGGCGCCTCAAATCGCGTGTGTGGTATACCCGATGTATTTTCCCACCGTTCCTTCCCGTTTGTCCATTTTTTTCGAGCCCTCTTCTCGATTTCATTAAATTTTACCAAATAATTTCTTAATTCTCTTCAATTTTATAAAGTTACCTGATGAGAGATTATACAACGTAATCTATTTATAACTTATAAAATTGGCGTCATAAAAATTATTTCCAATGTTATGTAACTTTGTAATTGTTAATTCTCCTCGATTATTTCACAGACGTCATTTTCCTTAGTTTAATTCCGACTATTCGCAGCTTTGTGACTATATCAATGCATTTATAACATGAAAATAAAGAATACAAGTGTGTTTGTTATGTGCGATTATGTGCGATTATGATGGGTCATTTTAGTATTAAATGTACATAATACATTACAATACGAAAATAATCCACAATAATTCAGGATAAGACGATTGAGGTAACATATAAATGACTTATAGCTGCCTTCGGAAACGTCATTATCTGAAGCATCAAGCGGAAAATAATAAGTCGTAAGATACGCGATTGAATGTATGCTTGATTACATCGGTCTACTTGAATGTGAAGTTTATTGTCGCGCGAATTTAAAAAAAAGGGGGGGAACTTCTATTAATTCAGAAAAATTAAAACAACCTAGGTCACACTTTCACGAACAGAAAAACGAAAGTTCTACACCGGTAAAGTGACTGCGTTTCACGTGTCACTGGGTCACTGTGTTTTCCAACGGTGAAGAACTTTTTCCTCAGCATGTAGATTACTTTCGACAAAGCCGGCATGACAAAAGGCATTGCTCGGAGGTCAAGGATAAATAATTAAAATAGGCCGCGTTATTAAAGTGCTCAATTAATTTTAGTAAATTATATACTATTACTATATTATCACATATATAAAAATCCGTACACACACACATACACACACACACACACACACACACACACATACATACATACTTCCGGACATTTTTTACTAATACGATTTTTCGACATTTTAGAACATTCTAAACCTATTTCCATCAAAATCTCGAAAAAAAATTTTTTTACCATCACAAAGCTTCCTCTATGAGGAAGCAAAAATTGCGTGACAACAAGGATAATAAAATATAAACGATGAAAATGATAATGACGTTTTAGCAATTTAAAACCAACGAATTTGCAGCAATACATTTCAAACAAATTGGAATATATTTGAAAATATATTGCCACTAAAAAGTTTGTACAATTTTCTCGCAATTACCACAAAGTATTCGTAACTCCGGAAGTGTAACAAATATTTTGCATAATAGATTTTATCACGAGGATCCAAATGTAAAAAAAAATTGCTGAAATAAAATTACAATTAGCTATGATTCGGTCGTTAGTCGCGCACAATAGTATGACAATTTAGTATAGATACTATAACAATGCGTTAGTAAACGTTGAGATGGAAAGACATACCAGTCTCTCGAAAAGGGAACGACGTGTCGCCCAGTAAGGCAACTTCTTACTGACTCGATGACTCGAAGGGAGACTAAGGTTCACCGGATCCTTCGCCACACGACAACACAATACGTTTTCTTAGTTAGTCATATACACCGTCCGCGAAGAGAGGCTTTTCCCGGCGATGCCGCGACACGAACGCGCCACAGAAATTGCATTCGCCGATCGCGAGTTGCACCGTGTATCGCGGCCGCGCGAATACTCGGAGAATCCTGTTCGAGAGACAGTACTTGAAGATTCGTTGCCGCGTGACGTCACGCGAGACGACCTGGAGGCATCATCAAGTAGCGCTGGTAGGCCATCGTCCCCCCCCTATTTTCGGATTCGCGAGAGCAGATCTTTAAGATAAACCAAATGCGTGCATCAATTATCTTATCTAAAGGTTATTTTACTAAACATGTGATATACTGTCGAGAGAAAATGCACTGTGCCTGTTATCATTGTATACACAAGCGTGAGAAATGTCATGCTTGTACGTCGCCGTTAGAGAATAATATACGTATGCAAATATTTTTGTGAAATAAATATTTTTTTTTAATAGTATAATTTTTCCGATATATATAATTGCTAATTTTAATTGATTGACCTTAATTAACTTTATCGATTATATAAATTCTGATGAAGAATTTATTATTATTTATTTATAATTCTACGACGCAATCGGGTAGCTTCGGATATGACGTTAACGTGCATTATGATGCATTCGATAGCAGCTCGGTCACATATCATTATTCATTATTTTCTGGTAGTTTCGTAACGTTCCCCTAAGCATAGTGATCTCCTGTCAGTCGTGCACGCTCATTATCTTTTGCTAGCGTACGCAGTTATTATTCAATTATATATGAGTCCCATGTAAGACTCGAGCTTCTTCATTTCGATCAGACAAGAATAGAATTACACACGAAAGATATTGATTTCATTCTCTTTTCAATTATCATAAAATTTATTGTTGATATAACGATGCTTATCACGTGTCAAGCACGTGAGACATATCAGAAAGAATGGTATAACCGACTCTTCGCCGTACATGAAACACACGTGAAAAGATCAGATACCATCAGTTTTTTCCACGAGGCTCGACAATAATCGATATTGGTGTATTGCGCCTAAATGCAAGGTGAAAGAGTTACTTATTTTACATGCTGGTTACGTACGCTACATACTACTTCTCCTTGATTTATTGTCTTTCCTTGTCCTTTTCTAGTTGTTACCGTGGCATCGTATCAAGAATCGCTACTGCTCTTTAAACACTTGTAATTCTAATCGACCTAAGGCAACCGCGCACGTTGTTCGTTATTAAGTATACTATATACAAAGTCTTTCAATTCCTACATCTAAACGTAGGTATCTTGTAATAAAAACTTGGAATAGTAAAATAAGAGAAAACAATGTGTCTCATATATTGTAGCATGACAAATGTATATAATTTTTTAATCATATTAAAAATTGCTTTAAATTCATAATTTCTAATTTCATAAAAATAAATCTGAGTTATATAGTTTAAAGAATTGCAACGAAATACTGAAAAGACACAATAAAATAATACATTATCTCTTTATGAGTTACTTTGACGCTCATTTAGCCGATTAGTCTCGTAATTCAAAGTTCTAGTCACAAATGACAATTAGTATCTTAACATCAGCGCAATTGACAACTTTCACCGAACGAAACTGAAACGGAGTAAGATATTTCCTCGCGATGCTATCTGTCTCGCGATCAAGCGAACAATACTTTCTCCGTGACGTTTTTCAAGCCGTTCGCCAGAAAAGACACGAGATTTTTAGACTAACGTCTATCTGCTCATTTATCGGATAGATTAATTTAATTTTTAATTTCGCCATTATTATCGCTGTGCAGATTTTGACATCGTGACTAGCAGCCGAAGTGTGTCACGTTGTGTCACACGTCAACATTACAGTGCAAACAAATCATGAAAAAAGTGTTATTGTCACCAGGTAATCTGCATCAAATAAACTACTGTTTGAGAATTACCTCGGGTTTATCAGCAGTCAGTTATAAGTCAGTCCGAAAGAAGGACAGGAGCTTTAGTGGCAATGAGCGAGAAATGGTATTCAAGAAATTTTCGCATAAATAACACGTCATAATAATCACATGCTAGTTGAATCACGCTCCGCATTGTGCGGTCGAGCGTGCGGCCAAATATGTATTTGCAATTTAATCGGCGACCCTTTGAAATGTGATTTTCAATCGGAACTTGATGAACCGATGTCCGTATCGACGATAAAATTGTCAAGGTGTCCACGATGGACACTTGAATATCCTTGTGACAAATTTTTGGCAAACGAGTTCGTCATTCGCATATCGTTATAGGTGCGTTGTCCAGTGCTTTACCCGCGATTATCGATTGGTATACTGCGTTGTACAACTGGATGAGTCAGTTTCTCTCACTGTAACTGTGCATTGCATCGAGTTACAATGAAAAGAAATTTGCTTTTATTGTTGCTAAATTACAATTGCTTTCTTATTAAAATATCTTGGATTTTAAACTTTCCAACAATTGAGCTTAATGTGAAAAAATTTATATACATATATTAAATAATAATATATATAAATTAAATTTTTATGACATTTTATAGAAAAAAATTTCAAATCTCTTTCACAAAGTGAGCACTTATTTAATTCATATCGTAGATCTTGTAGATAAGTTTTATAAAGTGTTGTAAATAAGAATTAATTATAAATATGATGAAAAATAGAGAAATTCATAAATATAAGTTCAAATCGTGATGCATTTTTTTATATCAATTATTGTTTCTATATTTATAATTTCAGAGAATGATATAATACACCGTAGTCTGTAAGAGTAAATCAACAGAATGATCGTAAAGTGAAAGGAACATATTCAAAACATTCATAACAAAAAAGTGTATCATGAATGGTATATCTCAATGATAAATCGTCTCTCGCTGCACGTTCGATTTCGCCGCAATCTTTTTTTACGACGGATTTGCCATTCGACGAGGTAACAAGACACTCGGTTTGGTGAGTTATCGAACAATAGCTGTGTGCCAGCAATAAGAGACAAACGAAAGTTATGCTCTACGCTTTCAATGCGGCTGCAACCACGTGAAGGAGTCGTGCAAAATGGTCGTTGCATCATTACACTCGTCTGATTTGCGAATAAGCTTCACAACGGAAATATGTAAATTATTTCAAGTGAAAAAGTTATGTGCAGTACGTTTCAAAGCAGGTATTTAAAAAATATCTCATTTTCTGTTTTTCACGTGGCATATCAATTACGATTACCCAGCAAATAATCGCTGTTTATTGATCAATCCTTATCAGAATTTGAATAAGAATTAATTGATTTGTTACTGCCTATACTGAAATTGGAATGTTACTGCTTCGAAAAAATTTAGTGTTCCAAACACAATTAATTTTCGTGCAAGATATGTAGCTCATAATTGAAATTTTCGAATGTAAGAGAAAGAAATTAATAGATGGCTCAATCGAACCATATGTGTCAACAATAGAATAGAAATTATTTTCCTTTCCAGTGAGCGCTCAAATTGAAAAACGAACGACGATGTTTAGGGAGCAAACACCTCACGTGTCATTTACGCGAAACATGATACATATGGAAATGAGGAATGTTAAACAAAAACGCAGTCATAATTAAAACGCGAGAAAACTTGCCGTCCGATTGTAATTACAGAGTGACGAAATGAATGGACTTATATTCTATCGTTCGTAAATTTTTGTTCTCTAAAACGTGAAATATGTGCGTCTTTATGGCGCCTCGAAGAGCAAATATAAAAAATTAAAAAGTCCAGACTTGGTCTCAGCATAAGACTGGCCTTATCAGTCGTCGTTGATAAGAAAGTGCGCCGCATATGGATCAAGACAATAATAGTGGTGGAGGTCAAGAGACTTCTTGATGCACCTGACTTCGCATATTTAAGAAGATTACAAAGATCCGAGCATATCGTTTCAAGGTAGAACGATATTTCACTTTCATATAACTGTTTTACGTTAAAAATTTTTTATCAAATCGCGCGTGCTACCGTACATGGATATCAATTCAACCCCTCGATATCTTATGATAAACAAACATTCCAATTCACGTGAGCGATAAATACAAGGGTGAGACTGACTCTTCTAATTGATAATTATCTGTATATGAGATATGTCGCGTGTCGCGCGATAAAACTGAGTGGTGCCCAATTATCATTATCTCAAGTATAGTCATTATTTGTTTGAAGAAAATTATCGCGATTCCCCGTTGCAATTCTACAAATATTGTGGTCAAATCGATGAAGTAATTAAGATTGTAATCACCTGTCATCATAAAACAAAGAATTTTAATTATTAATTAATCAATCGTTAATTTCTTACATATTCTGTAAAAAATTGTTTTATTTTTTATGAGATAAAATAAACGTTAAAATCACTATCTAAGAATATTTATATTTTTAGGAACCTTAAATTCTTATATTTAATAATAATAACAAAATATTATATATTTTGATGATAAGACACATTAAATACATTTAGAGCATAAAAAGCTTAATATAAAGAGAGCGCGAGAGAGAGCGTATATTTAAATTAGAAACGTTAAAATATTTAAAACATATTGGGTACAAAAAGAATTCTAAGTGTACATAGAAGGTGTTAAATTAAGTTGCCAGAATTCTTAGTCAGACTTTATGTACAATATGTACATATTTTCTGCAATGCTCGTGTTTCATTCAATGTGTCTCGCGAATTAGTTCGTTCCAGTATAATCCGGTTCAGAATCTTATTGTAATTAGCATGTGTTCCGATCTCGTAAAATGTATGACTCAAAATCCGTGACTACCGAGAATCGTTATCCCAACGTTATTCCGACTGATGTATAGACTTTCACGTTCACGTTCACGTCTCTCGAGCGTGCTTTCCGTCAGTTCGATCTAGTTCGATTAATTTGATAAAAAGCTTGAGCAATGGAAATGTATGATATCAAAATTAGAAATAATAACACAATGTCATGCAAATTATAATAATGTTGATCAATGTTAATTTTATTAATTAAGATCGACGATTAATATAATCAGAAAAAGAAATCTTATATCAAAGATCTTTCTTTAAAATATTGTATTTACATGCGTTGTGTATAAAAAATTGCACATGAACTTATTATAAATTTAACACATAATATTGTACTTATTATAATATAATCAAAAATTCAGGAGTTTAGAAAATTATTATTTTAATATTCGACAGGTTTTTCGTGAAATGTCAACTGCTTCAACATAATGTCACGCCGCATATTATCCCGATGGCACGTGCGGGCCAGACTATTACGTGATACATGATAATATAATCAAGTGCGCCAAAAGCCAACATTGAGAAAATGCTGCAATTGTATTTGAACAGACGCGAGGGGAATAAATCGCGTATATTATGTAGACGCTGTTCAATTAACGTAGAGAGTACACATCACAATTCAAATAGATTAAATTAGACGCACGATTCATCACAATGCGATGTATTAAGTATATCGTGTTTCGAAATTTTCAAGAACTGGTTCAAACAAGAATCGAGACACAGAATCAACGAATATTATTGTTGTTTTATAGCTAAAAAAATGTCCGTCAGAAATAGTAAAATCAAATCTGCACCTGCTGTTCGACACGCAATAATAAAGAATAAACAAAATAATTCATATTTAAAACTTTATGCAAATAGTCAATAACAATAATGCAAAATCATAAGAAAAAGTCTGTGTATTAAATAATCTATTTAAAGTATAATCCAAAGATAAAAGAAAATTTTTTATAATTTTGACTACATGACAACGACTAAAAGATAAATGCATTTGTCAGTTTCTGCAAAATTATTACTTTACGTCATTTTTTAATCGCAAGTGTCTTGATGTCATTCGTAACCGGAAAGCAAGTCGGGAATTGAGCGATCAAATCTTCCTCATCAGTGGGGAGTTCCCGAACAAATTTGCTCATCAAGAAAGCATGTTTATATGAAATCAACAAGGCAAACACCAGAGTATTTACAGTAAACTATTCGCCGTATTAATTTACACCTAATATTTTTCTCCGATTATTTCATTTTGACTATTAGCGATAAAACAACGTCCATGTTTGGTGTTTATTTTATTCTATTACCATTTTTACAAATTTTAAGTCATGTAATAATGGTGTAACGTGTTTCTAGTGGTAAATACATGCTGCAGCATGTTCTCTTGATATGCCATATCTTCGAAAAGCGATTTATCACGTTTCTGCATTGTTTTCTATGTATTGTTTTACACAAAAAAAATCATTACCTTTCAAATGCATTTTTTAACGTTTTGTTGGAAAGAAAAATCAAAGAATACACAAAATGTATAGTTGTCACATAAGATATTTCACTTTTGTCATTACATTAACGTAACAAATATAACTGTCACGCAGGATGTTTCACACGGTTTCACAGAATGTTTGCATTATTTTTTTTAACGACAGATTTTTCAGTCAACATTTGTAATTGTACTAACATATTTCCTCAGAAGAAGTACCGAGAAATCTCAAACAAATAATAATTTTTCTGGCAAACTAAGATAAGAAGATAATAATCACAATCTTGATTTAATTTCAAGCAAACTTTTACAAAATTTAATTTAAAAGTTATACAGATACATAATGTTAAAAATTGTGAAAATTTTAATAAATAAGAACAATTTTTGTTAAAATAATGCTGACTTTAAATTAGTAAAAAAATCTACCATTACAAAATATAATGCGATAGAAAAGTGAAACATATATATTAGTTATAATTTAATTCCAAATAACTAAATGTGTCTGTATGACTATTTATAAAGATTTGCTGGAAACCTGTATCAATGTATCTCTCAATCATATACATTTACGCATGTACGTAATCATACTAATCATTTACAGTGTAATATTTACTGAAAGCAAAGTACTAGTATCTTATATAATTGAGTAATGCCTTCAAGCGGAGAAAGAATAAATTCATTAATAACAGCTTTAAAATCTGGAGGTAGCTTTATATCGATATGCAATTTTAAATCATAATTAAAAGAAGTTCGCGTTATACGCTAACTTCGTAATTCATTATACGTAACTTTTATGTTGCTCGGTCGTTATTTAATAGCTGTAAAAAATGAAAAATTAACGATAACGCTGTAATTCGTTAATTTATTTTAATCACACGATAAGGTTAATCGATTAAATAATAATAGTTCTGATAAATTGATTATATATACGTGGTATAATAATTGTTCGTGATGTGCACCAGTTATTTCCCCGAGTTTCTAGAAAACTTTATAACGCATTTCCGGTCGCGCAAATCGAGCGGAAGGATCTCTCGTGATAGCTTATAGGATCGAAGCTCTCTAACGACGACTTCCGATACATTGCGTAATTTCGATTTATATATACGCTTCAACGCCACGTGGAAAATCTATGCAGAGTAATCGGCCAATCGGCGGAACTTCTCACTTTTACTGCTCGTGATGCAACGCGCGTTTCGTGTTATCACTCGTCGCTCGACCGGAAGTATTACGATTTATACCGGAAATTCATCCACGTAAATTTCCCTGATATACTCTGCTATTACTATTGTGAACGAAGTTGTTGCCGCGAATGCCACGATCGACAAAAAACACGCGAGATTATAATAGATATTTTGATAATATTATAGTTTCTCGACGACTTGGTATCGTATAACAATGTTGAAATATTTACGAGTCTGTTTACACAAGGTTTTTGGCCGAGCGTAATCACATCATTATCGCGTCTGCAAATGTAGAAAGCCTCCGTTAATAAATATTTATATATTAAAATGAATATTCATATATGTCATATGGAAATTTTCATCACAATAAAAAAAAATACAAAATACTTGTATATGTAATAAACTTTGGTGTAAGAAACACACTTGAAGAATTAATTCTAAATTCATTAAACTTAAGATTTATTTAGAGATTTACTCTGTGTGGTGTGTGTGTGTGTGTGTGTGTAAACCCATAAACACAAATATCTCGTAACCGAATCATTGCGTACTCATATCGCAGTAAAACATATGTCTCATCGTGCATTTACGATAAGCACGAAGGTCGTGCAAGCAGAAATTTGCGTCTGTCACTTCGCGTATCGTATCGTCACGAATCAGCAGGCATTGTGTGTATGTATGCACGTCGCCGTGAAAACTGTCAGATATTGTTATGAATAGACGACGATGACTCACACGGAGGCGTCAATGGACATTACGTCGCGAGACGACGACGAGCATGGTTTCCCTAATCACGGAAAAAGCGAAGTGTCTATCTCGTTACATCCGCCTGAGTGACATTCCTTAGGTCAGCAAGCACAGCTCGCGTAATTATTATTATATTATATTTTAAATTGTCAATAAAAGATTTGTAGGAATTTGTTTTATCTCTTATTATTTTAGAAGTATCTACATAATATTCCTTTGGCCAGCAAAACTTGAAATATTTACTGCTTGGTTCTTATCTGAAAAAATTTCCCGACTCCTGCCTTGGGCGGCCTGGTAATATTCCTAAGCCATCGTGT
This sequence comes from Temnothorax curvispinosus, assembly GCF_003070985.1. Lineage (NCBI taxonomy): Eukaryota > Metazoa > Arthropoda > Insecta > Hymenoptera > Formicidae > Temnothorax > Temnothorax curvispinosus. The sequence goes on along the minus strand of NW_020226738.1, from coordinate 4,903 downwards.
AACTTTCCACGATAGTATCGAGAAGCAAATTCGGATCCTACTTTGGCTAGATCGCGTTTATTTAGCGATTAATGATATAAACTTTTATAGCGGAAGTATCGCGAGCAACGCTGGCGTCTATGAATGGGACGAAGGATGGGATCGTTGTATGATAAGTTGTATGTCGTGGTAGATAATCGAGAAGCCTGATGTTTTCACGCCTTCACGGCACGGTTCATACCGGTTGAAAGCAGATTTTATATGACTTGTTCAACCTGGCATTTGACAATTTTGAAATCAATGAATCGTTATGCGCCCGGCGGCTTGTTTTCCTGCACTAAAGATCTATCTTTCAAATCAGCTGATAACCGTCAATTCGTCATGACGCAATTTAGAGAGATTGGAAGTGTAATTGCGTAAACATGTGTTACTAAACAAGTGTAACTGCGTAAATACTATACTAGTTTTATTGATATTAAAATATTGGCAATAGATAGTTCTGATCGTAAATCTTTGGTCGTAAACGTAATGGAATAAAGTATCGAGTCAATTGATAGATCGCGCGACTGGCCGTCGATCGGCAACGCGTGATTCGATTTTCACCTTGAGATCGCAAAAAGTGCCAAACGGAGCGCGAATCTGTATAATAATTAACTACACTCACGTATAAACATGCTCACCAGTACGCATAATAAAGAACTATTCAGTGTATTCTCCGGCCGAGGTGTAATGTAACGAATTCTTCGCGGATACCTCGACCTTGGCCGATATGAGGTGCCGATAATACGTCGTTGTATAATTTCGATAAGCCTCAATCGGTTTTACGAATCGATTCATCTTAAAACTCAAATTAGTTTGTTTATTAATTACTTACATTAGATTAATAAATATTTATCTACGAATATATTTACACATATCTGCGCTTTCAGACTGTGTACTGTTACACAAAAAAAGACGACTAGAACTATTTCTTTTTACACAAACTCTTCTACAGTAGGAAAATTCCCAAAATGTTCAAAACAATTTATCTTTTAAAGCTTTAGTATTAATGTCATCACAAAATAAATATTTTTTTTTTTTGAGATATTTACGTACCATTAAAGATGCCAACCCTCCTGTACAATGTAATTACATCTTCGATAAATATAATCTTTAATAGTAGCGAGAACAGTGTGTATGATGAGTTAAGACCTTTTCATACAATAAACCGTCTCGTCGTACAGTAAACCCATGAAATGTACTTGACCGACTACTCTATTTATGCCTTCTTTCGTCCTCGGTGATACGCGTTGATTGTTTTACATACTTTTGTGGAACGCGCGACGAGCAACGCGACAACAACAAGACTCTAAATTAATACACCGAAATTTTTATGATTTTTATCGGTATTCGCAAACATGTAAAAAGAGAAATTTATGGATAACATTTGTATTAACAAGAACGACCTGTACGTGCATTAGTGCTTTGCATTCATTTTCATTTTTATTTTTAGATATATTACTTTGTTTATAATTTATTTTATTTTTATAAAACACATATTAAAATACGAGACTTCAGAAAGAAAAACTGGATTTAGAGAAAGAAACAAATTGTGTGCGTGTGTGTGTGTGTATATATCATGTTTTTGATATTTATGCCCACCGGCATCAGATTTCTCTCTTGCAACTACGTTCAACAATCTACAGTCCAAAGTTAGTAAAATGAGTTTGATTTGTCAAATTTAAGTAAAGAATTATATTTTTCAAATTTCGAGAAACAAAATTTTGAAGATAATATGCGCATTCCTATAAAATATAATACAATGTTTACGATTATATTTTAAATTAAATGGAATCACAGAGTTTAATTAATTAATTGATCCTGTCTATTTTTTAATTGTAAATATACGTATGAATATGAGCAGGTTTAGCTAGACCGGATCTCGAGTCAACCTGGTGTAACGAGAAGAAAATCATAAATGTTTAAAAAAATATATAACAGCTAGTGTCGTTTTAATAAAACACAGCTGACTGCACGAATTTATTTTCGGATTTAAACACTCGCACCTTATACAGTGATATTTTTACTGTTTAATATTTCTTCGTAAATTAAGTGAGTGGCATAAAATTATTAGATTATTAGTTAATAGGATTACTATTCTAGATACTATTAGGAGATAAATTCATTAGAGATACTAATCCTGAATTTAAAATTAATATCTCTCGAACATCTCTGCATGGTGATATTAAGGTAATTACTCGTGCAAAATGACGAGTTAATGAATGGATTTCCCAGATTATCTTTTCTTAGTTACGTTTGTAACAGACATATATTTAAGAACATGGGAAAAACTCAATTTAGATGGCATTGTTTGTCTCCCGGCCAGCATCACCAGCGTCACTTTTACGCGCACAAAAATTACGACCTATCTAGCATCGTCAACTTAGCGTCAACGCAATCAGCGGACAGCTTAATATCTGATGACGTAATCTCTAATATACCTGACAGATGCAATTTGCGATATTGACTAATCAGCCAACCGCCAACTTAATGACAACTTAATGTCGTTTCCCTTCTTAGTCACGCATTTGTCATCTAAATCATATTAGATAAGTGATAATGAAGACTTTGTACATCACAAGCAGATATATTAAACATACCGTATTATATTTCTAGTACCTACAATATTAATGTATAAAAAAAATAAAATGTATTTCTGAAACTAAACATTTGCGATTAAAAACATTGATTTTAGATAATTAAACAAATTCAAAAATAAGTTATTTTATTCCATGTCAAGCAATTATTTCAATTTCTTTTTTGGTAGATCTGACCGACCACGTAATAAACCATGCTGTGAAATCCTTTTACATTTGTAATATCGACGGGCAATTGCATCATAAGAAAGAATTCAGCTGCAGTGTCGATGCTGAACGATTGTTTGGAAATATATCATGTCTGTACACGTGCAATTTTATAAACATAATTTCTAGATAAAAGGAGAAATGCATTTCCCAGATTTTGATGTATAAAATATTATTATCATGTCTAATGTTTATATTGGTATCGCCGTAATTATTAAATTATCTATTATTACATGACACAATCTCATACAAATCACAAAAAATAATTATCTTAAATATATAGATGTACTTAATATTTTGCATCAAATTTTCTTAATAAATTAATCAACAGTATATTGCTTCAAAAATTATGTGTGTAATATGTATTATTTCAATACAAATGAAATACAATTAATTAAAAAAATTTATTTTTATACAATGTACATACTTTCATAAATTTGTAAAAAAAAAATGTTTTCAAATGTGTATTGAAACAGATTGTTATATGCAAAAGATATAAAATTGAAATAATTCCAACACGTCCAATCAACATATATATAAAACCAAGATTAATCGAAATATAAACAGACATGCTCTTCGTATAATGCACGTCAATGGAAAATATTATCGACGTGTTCAAGAATCAGATTGCATTGGTATACAGCATGTTTTAATAAGCTACACTGTATTCGCGACAAGTGCGGGCGTGCATGCCGATCGGCGATTTTATCGCAATCGATGCGCTTTTCCTCATCACCTAAGGTTATTGTTCCCGTCCACGAAATACAGTATTGCCGTCCGAAGAAAGAGGATGGACTGCGATTACATAACGCGGTCGTACGTCGCGTTTGTGGGCGAAGGTGCGAGAACGCCATGAGCATCGGCAAAACGATATTATTTCGCAAAAGCGCGCCGCGCAAAAACATGACACGCTTTTGTGAACACACGCCCTGCACGGCGACGCGCGACGTTTTTCTAATCGATTATGCTTCGATAAAACTTAGTATTCGACAAGTTAGCTGTTTAGTTGAATAAATTTCTTCTCAACTTTTTTTAATGTAGAATTCTAATTATAAATTTCCAAGTTACTTAAGTATTATTATACGAAGTTGGAAAAAAACATGGAAATAGTATATTACACTATAAGGGCAGAAAGTTTGAGATTCCTGCACTGCGCGCCATCGTGCTCGAGGCGAAGCCGAGAGCACGATGGCGCGCAGTTCAGAGCTCTCAAACTGTCTGCCCGTGTAGTGTATACTATTTTTCTTGCTGCCTGGTCGAAAGTACGGAAGAATGACATGTGTGTGTTGAAGATATTGATGCCTGCCCCGACATTTGCGGCACGAGCGAAGCGAGTGCTGCTGGTCGGGGGCAGGCATCAAATCAAATGCATCTATAAATAAAGGTATAAATACGCGGATCTCGCCTTCTTGCCGCGGCCGTCGCCGATGAACGACGGTGACGGTGTCACTCGAATCGAGAAGCGAGCGAACGAGAGAGCGACGGAGTGCGAGAGAGCGCGGCGACGGCGGACGCGGTGGCGTAACGCGGCGCGCGAGTGCTTTGTTTTGCCGAGCAGCTGATCCGACGCGACGGCAGCTACGCTCGCGACGACGAGCGCGTTGGCGTTTATCTCCGGCACGCCAGCGTGAATCGTCCGTGCCCTCCGGCTCACTCTCGCCTCGCCTCGCGCGCGACACCCCGACGCGTAGTCGGGCACCCGGGTTTGTGGTAATATTGTGGTAGGGATCTTGTCATATATTGAGTGCCAGTGCACGCAACTAAGTTTTTAGTCCCGCTATTCTAGATGGCGCGCATGTAGTTTAACCAAGGCATAAAAGTGAGACTTTCTGCCGTGGAATCGGGGCTGAAAGTACGTACTTTCGACCGAGGTAGTAAGAAAAAATAATTTTTGCATTGTTTATTTATTTGCCTATAATCATATATAATTATATATAAATGTAATAATTGTATATAAAATATGATTATGTGATTATATGAGCAAATTTTTCACAATTTCTCAGACTTTATTTTTTGTTATAAAAAAACAATGCAAAAATTATTCTTTTAATTATTTTCTAATTCTTTTTCTTATTATTTTT
>NW_020226737.1:2608-3184 GCF_003070985.1 Temnothorax curvispinosus | reverse complement strand
GAAACTAACAACAAAAAATGTTAGTAAAATTTATTAATTACATAAATAATGTTTAATAAAATTATATTATCTTTATTCTGAAAATAAACTATATAAATTAAGTAAAGAAATAAAAAACAGAAAAAGCGTAAAAAATAGAAATCCACTCTTGGCCAATATGTACGCTTTCTTCTAAAAAAATCTTGTTATTAATTTAGAAAATAAATTATTGTTAACACAAGAAAAGTAAAATAAAACATTAAATTATATATTGTTTGTTTTAAAAATATTATTTTGATAGTATAATTACTTTGTTAATAGTAAATACATGTAATATAACATTTAAAAAAGGAATAAATTATTTGTGCAACAATATGATAAATTTTATTGTATTGTTCTTAAATAAATGCATGGATAACGTACATATTGTTACTCAACGGAAACCGCGAGAAGGTGGTGGTCTCTTCCGTCAAGAGGAAATGTAAAAATTGTTTTCTTTAATATTAAAGAAAACAATTGTTTACATTTCCTACAAATGCAGATGGAACAAAGAGAGAGAGAGAGAGAGAGAGAGAGAGAGAGAGAGAGAGAGAGAGA
>NW_020226737.1:0-2598 GCF_003070985.1 Temnothorax curvispinosus | reverse complement strand
AGAGAGAGAGAGAGAGAGAGAGAGAGAGAGAGAGAGAGAGAGAGAGAATAGGTATGAAGGATAGACATAAAATAGATATAAAAGGATAGACAAGAATATAAAGGACAGAACATAAAAAAAGAAAAGATATTAAGATAATTAGTTTTAAGGTCACTTTACACGATTTATAATTCACGACAGTTTGTGACAAAATTGCGTATATAAACAAACATTCAAAAAATTAGAGGTACATATAAAAAAATATTTACATATTGTACACGCTCCAGTAAAAACGTAAAATCGTACTGGTTATTCAGAAAACTCAACTAGTGTAATTTGTTTGAAAAGTAACCTTTCGATATATTGCTTGACTACAATTGTTAGAACTTTTGAGAGTATAACGCGGTATTAATATAAATCACATATAAATTAAATACATAATTTAAATATCAGGAAACTCAATCATTAATAGTCCGTTCACTTTAATAAATATACATTTTTGCTGGAGATATTTCTTTTATAAATTCCAATATAATAAATACGCAAGACCAATCGGTTTCACTTAAATAAATTAGAAGTACTGAAAATCATTGAATGTTTTTAACGCATAAAAGGAAAACCTTAAAGAATAAATTATATTTGTGAAAGGACCATTAATGCAAAACATTTCAAAATAGAACATAATACAATTATAAATTCAAAATCCAATTAATATATACATAAGAAATGTAATAATGCATGAATTAATTTGGTAGTTTACTAATGAAGAAAATAGATTTCTGAGAAATCAATGTTAAAAAAAAGTGGTTTTTAACCAATAAATATACCCTTTTTCCTTTTTGGTAATTCAATGCATTAATCCATAGTAAACATGACACATATTTATATATAGACACCATCAATCGTGCATAACATAGTTTCACTATCGGATAATGTTTCTGAAATAATTATTCGTTTTGAAATGAACTTAGAGATATTCAAATTACGATAAAGAAAGAATACACTATTGAATCGCAATAGAGTACATTAAACAACGTGAACATGTACTATTTTACAAAATATTAACTTTACAGTTTCGATGAGTTAATTCTCAATTAATATCTTAACGAATCTTTACAATCTGTATACAACAAGTATTTTTACAATGAAAGGAAGCGAATATACTAAATACGCGTGGTTGCAACCAAATTCTTTTTATACTTGATTACTCAAGTGAGATGAGAAGGATTTTTCTTGTCTTAAACAGTGGCCACCGATTGATATATAATATTGAATTGAATGCCTTGCCGAAACGCAAGAATGGTTGTAATACATCCCAAATCCAATAAGAAAGAAAACTCTCAAATGTTCTGTGCGAGCTTTCACTTTACGTGAAAGTGACTCCAAAGAGGAGGAATACCGCCCTTACGAATAACGAGAGTTACCTGTGCGTGCTTTCACTTTACGTGAAAGTGACTCCAACGAGGAGGAATACCGCCCTTCCGAATAACGAGAGTTACCTGTGCGTGCTTTCACTTTACGTGAAAGTGACTCCAAAGAAAAGGAATACTGCCCTTTGTGTGAAACCTCGGAAATATACTTCCACCGAATGTATTCTACAATCGTCCTTCCTTCTTTAGTAATGGCGGATGCCTTTTCCTTATATACGGCAATGGCCGATATTTTTCCAGTGTCGGTAGTCGCCTTTCCTTACGTCGTGCTGCCGTATTAATGTATTCGTCGTTGTAATTACGATTGAGTATGACTTGAAACGATTGATTTAACGACTCAATATCCTTTTTACAAAGAATATTAGAAACGGGTAAAATACACGACATGACTCGATACGCGTGACTTTTGTGGACGAAAGATGTGGATATAAAGACGATCGTGGACGGAGGATATTGATACAGTGACGATCGTTGCTACGCAAGCTCGCTATTTCCGTAACGAACGCGGAAGTCAGGTATCGCAGCGCCCTACGGACGCGGAAACCACGTATTGCAGCGCCTTTGCGTGCGAAACATACGCACTACAAATGTCACTAGGCCCATGTATTGGTCTCTATAGAGTGTTTACGGAATCAGTTGCTTACTGGCGAATACCATAGATGGCAACACGCCATCTTTCATTCGTCGATAAATCGCTGTGTTTTCAACACATATACAGACATATGTATACATACATACATTAAGTATACATCTTCAAATGTTCTTTAGATTACAAAGTACAAAACATAACAAATAGAATTATATAATTCTTCTGTCGTGAATTATAGATTGTCTAAAGTGACCTTTACACTAGAAATACCAAATAATTTTCTACCGTTTCAATTTTTAAAAGGAATGTTACATTAATCATGTTAAAGACCGAATAAATCAATGAATTTTTTTTATTACAATATAAATTTTCTACTTTTACAATAAAAAATAGAAACGGTCGAAAATAGCTTTTGGTATTTCTAGTGTTAAATCGGAAAAAAGTGCACATGTTTTACTTAATATAATACTGAAAATAATAACAGATTTATAGTAAACATATTTCCGAAATTATGTAAACTATTACGACAACTACAGCCAATTTTTGAAATTAATAAAAGAAATATGTTATAATAAAATCAAAATAGATATAAATAATGTT
>NW_020226736.1:0-3468 GCF_003070985.1 Temnothorax curvispinosus | reverse complement strand
AGTTACAGAGTGTGATGTACTTATATATAATAAAGACAGTATTTAGAGTGTATAAAGATCAACATTGTTGTGTTCCCTGTCCATCTCACCACATTTCAAGTCGTCCCTGATTATATTTCCAATAGGTTATGGGCCCAGTGCACGATTCCCCTGCGTGAGGAACATAGCACGAAAGTGTATATACGAAGTGTGTGAAACGCCGGCGAAGGGCATAGAAAGAGATAGAAGCATCTAGAAGATTAGAGGGTAAGTAAATAATATTCCTCGTTGCTGACGAGCAAAACGAGAGAATTCTCAGTTAATAAGAATGTTCGTTCGATAAATACTGTTACAAGGAGATAGATGTTTTTGCCATTTTTCTCGAGAAATAGAAATAGAGGTAATAATGGTAATAAGAGAATTAGAGAATAGATGCGTAAAGTGTAATAAAGAAGTAGAGAATAATGAAGCAAAAAGAGATAGAAAAATGCCGTTTGGTAACAGGCCGGCGACGTGCGCGTGCAAGTCCGATCGTGAACGGCGAGAGTCATTTCTTTTGGCGCGCAGAACTTGTTGCCGGGCGCGCACGAACACATAATCGATTTCAACTAACAAAATGGCATCGATGCAACATTATGATACACGCATAGATGTATGTACATGCGTATATATAAAACTCTATATGAGTTTATATTTATTTGAAATCGTTATGTATCGGGTCGGTAATCGAGCATGACTTGCTGTGCGGTGTAGCTTGATTACTGTTTAGGGAAGCCGCGTAAATTTGTATGGGCCCCGTGCGTGTGCGTGATCAACCCGAGCTCCCATAGATCTTTTCAGCAGTGCTGGGGATCGCAACGGACAGTGGTGTGCGCGTGCGGATAGCCCTGCAGAGACGCGTGGTTTTTCTCGCTTTGGGGTTATTGTGAATTGCAGTGCGTTCTATATAGCCTCAGAAGCATTAAATTTTTATCGCTGAAAGAGATCTAGTGATAGAAATTGTAAATTATTATTTATCAATACGAATGTTGGTTTATCTTGTCAAAAGAGGAATGCTAATGTTCAATTGAAATGTAAATCCCGATCTAGATGGAAAAAGAGACAGTGAATCTTTCGGTGGAGGAAGAAGGCCAAGATGCGCTGGTCGACTACGACAGCCATAGCAGCATTATCACGGTAATAGAAAGAGAAAAATAGCGAGGAGACAGTAAGAAAAGATAGAGGTAAGAGAGTATTTTTTTTGAAAATAAAGTAGTCCAGAAGAATAATATATATATGCATTCAGAGAAAATAAAAATAGTAATTTCAAAATTCCGTATAGAAGCAAAAAATAAAAAGGAGGAGACGGAAAGAAGAGGTGCAATCCCGAAAAAGAACTTGCCTAAAGTCAGAGAGAATATAGATGTAACCAAAGCATGGGAAGAGAACCGTCCAGTACTGCCAATTGGAACCAAAATATTATATGAAAAGCAAGAAAAATTGGTCGCAAAAATGGATAATTCGATGCAGATGCTAGACAAAGTAATGACGAAGGCCACCGAGATGATGGAGAATATAATGGAAGTCTCCCGTTTAAACTTAGAGAAAGAAAAAGTTAAACTTAGACGTTTAGAGGTAAGCAATAAAAATACCCAAAGTTCAGTAGAAAACAGTAAACAAACGGTTAAAGAACTAGAGGTAGAGTCTAAAAAGAGAAAATTAAATGAAATAACAGTCTGTTCAGCCGAAAAAGATAGGAGTTTAGAGACAATAAAAAGAGCTATAGAATTGGAATTGAACAGTCAAAGGTTGCATATTAGAAGAGAATATAAGCTGACGCAAAAATCCAACTTTGATCTTTGGATGGATTATTTAAAATCTGAGTTAATGAATAACGAGTTGTTAGATGTAATAGATTCAAACATTGAAAGTCCAGAAAATCTCTCCGAATTAAAAGTTGCTAAGAGAAAAAGTCTAGTTAGAGATATAATAATCAATCATTTAGATGAAAACTATCATAAAAGGATTTTACATGAAAAAGATCCGAAAGAAATTTTGAAGAAATTAAAAGGATATAAAAAGAGTGAAGTAAACGTTACTCATGTATCGGTACGAGCTAGACTCTATCAAATTAAAATGAGAAAAGACGAAAAAGTAAGTGATTTTTGTGAACGCTTCGATTCAATAATTAGAGAATATGAATCATGTAACGATGCGGTACCTCTCGCAGAACAAGAGATTAGATCTGCATTTTATCAGGCTGTGTCAATTAATGTACCAGAGCTGAGGAATGTAGATTTAATTAGAAGACAAACTAATCTTAAAAAAATGAACATAGATGAAATAAAGTCTTTTATGATGCAGTTAGAAGCAGAGACTAAAAACGAGAATAGAGAAAAATTAGAGAAACCCGAAGTCAGGGTACAGAGGGCTGCTGCAGAAGAGAACATGAAACAAGTGAAGTGCTACAGATGCAACCGAATGGGTCATATGGCGAAGGACTGTCCACTAATAGAATCTGGTGCCTGGTTTTGTTACTACTGCCAGGAGGTACGAGGTCACAAGGGTGATAATTGTCCGAGTGCCGAAGCCCAGGCGAACAGAGCTAGAGGAAAAAGATATTTAAATAAAACCGTTAATAAAAACATAAAGAAAAAGGGTAGATTTGTGCAAAAAGGCACAAAAAGAGTAGATAACAAAGGGAAAATAACCAAGATACAATCAGCTGAGAAACCTATATCAACGAAAACAGCAAATGAAGGAGAATCAGAAGAAGGTAAATTATACATGGTTAAATTAATAGAAGATAGAGATAGTTCAAAAGAGGTAGTCAATTTTACTGCAGATTCGGGTGCTACGGATCATATTGTGAATAAGAATTTTATTCTGTCAAATTTTGAAAAATGTAAAGATAGAGTTATTAAATGCGCGAATAAAATCGAGCTTGCAAACATTTTAATAGATGGTAAAGGAGATCTTTCGCTAATAACAAATGAAAAAGAAAAGAGAGTCATTAAATTAACAAATGTAATTGCAGCAAAGGAAGTATCCAAAAATTTACTATATCTAAGAAAGTTGGCTGCAGGGTTCAGTATTTATTTAAATGATAAAGTGTTTAAAGTTTACAATAAACTGACAAATAAAATAGTTTTTAAAGGAATTTACAGATGTAGAGCAGAAATTGTTACACATAGTGAGCTTCCTGAACAATCGCAAACAAACATTCAGAGCAATGAATTATCCATTTCGGAGGGAGAATTAGATGAGAAGGATAATGTTAGTTCTGCGATTGGGAGGAAGAATGAAGGAGAGCTCACAAATGTGAACAAAAATATAGAACACAACAATGCTGAACTCGAGCAAGTCATTAAGTTGGAGGATATACAGACAATAGAGAAAATAGAAGAAATGTGTGAAAGCTCAGTAACTGAAAAAGTAAAGAAATTAGAGAAAATAAATGAGGAGATGCTATGGCATGTTAGGTTAGATCATGAGTTGTTAAACTATCTA
>NW_020226735.1:0-1852 GCF_003070985.1 Temnothorax curvispinosus | reverse complement strand
ATAGCGACTGTATTATTCTTCCAGTTTATCATTGTATCCTCGTCATTTGCGTAGCGCAAAATTCATTAATTCACATCGCGTATTTCGATTTCGCTCGGTCTTAGAATTCATCTTCAATTCTCGCTATATTCCACGCTACTCTTCAATTTACATCCTCTTTATCGGAGCTAACTTCCCACCGCGTAACATTATATCCACCGACGTTGCTGGTTAAACTTTTTATACGTTTACGAGATTAAACTTTGGCCCCGTGGGTACAAAGAGCCCGCGCGTTCCTTCCTATTCTTCCCTCTGTGTTACCTTCTCTCTCTTTCTTTCATTCTCTCATTCTCTTTCTATCTATCTATCTATCTATCTATCTTTTTGGCGTCCTAGTGCAGTTTTCACGTGGTTGATTAGCGGAACGAGACGCTTATTATAAACGTCGATTAAACGAGTTCGCAAGACTGCATTATCCTTGCATTGTCTTTTTTGCAGTGCTACAATCTAAAAGCAGGGTCCACATTATCGAGCCAAACCGCGAACCGAGTCCCGAACCGAGCCTCGAGCAGAACTTGCAGACGAACCTCAAATCGAACTCCATCGCGAACCGCGAACATGAGTTAAAATTTTTTTAAGTCAAATCTCGTATTGAAATTTATAATAAAATTTATATAAATTCTTAATACATGTATGCAAAATGCATATTTATATTTACAATCGTATTTTTTAACATTGCAATATATATATTATAAATTTATTGCGTATTTATCACAGGTTTAGAGTATGTTTATGCAATATTAATTCTAAATTTTGTTTTATTGTTTGAAAAGGAATTAAGTTTTGAATACAGAAAAATAATAAAAGCACATATACATATATTCACTCACCTTTTCCTGTTTCCATACTTTTTTTATTTTTGCTTTTTCTTTTTGCAGAGATGCCAATAATGTCGTCATCTTTTTTTTGCACATGTCACTATCACATTCGAGTTCTTTACTTATTTCTTCTTATAAAAAAGGTATGAGAACAGGAAAAGACGACTAAATATGTGTATACATATGCGTGCTTTTATTATTTTCTTGTATTCAAAGCTTAATTCCTTTTCAAACCATAAAACTATATTTAGAGTGGTACCAACTATATTTAATATTGCACAAACATACTCTAAATCTATGATAAATACGCAATAAATTTATAATATATATTGCAACGTTAAAAATACGATTGTAAATATAAATATGCATTTTTTTAATTGTTATAATGTTCGGGATTTTTAGCGTCCCGTATATAATAATCTTTTCTGCTCATAATCACTAATTAATTTTAAACATTTTTTATCAGACCATTCCATTTTGTCTACCAGTAGTCGTGTAGACTGCACATACGTGGATAGAATCAAATACAGCGACTGGGCAATTACTCACGTTTTCTTTCATTGTTCATTTTTTGTTTTTTGTCATTATTTGTCTAGCTCGAAGCTTAACTACCAGTTTACCACCCGACAAAGCGTATAATCTGATCATAAAAAGCATCTTTTGATGTTTCGTCAGAATACCGACTTTTGGTGGGACACTGCGAGCCAAACCGCGTATCATCAAAATCCTTGCAGATTCGTGGGGTGAGTACGCGATGGTTCGCACTGATGTTCGATTCGAGGTTCGCGAGCCTCGCGCGAGTCCGTCGGCTCGACGATGTGGACGCATGATCGGCTCGCAACGAAGTTCGGCTCGCGGTTCGGCTCGATAATGTGGACGCATGATCGGTTCGCGGCGAAGTTCGGCTCGCGGTTTTGCTCGATAATGTGGACCCTCCTTAAGGGAGGGATAAGATGTGATAGCATATAGATGTAACTGCATTTTCTTCCCAAGTT
>NW_020226734.1:0-1173 GCF_003070985.1 Temnothorax curvispinosus | reverse complement strand
AAAGAAAAATTTGAATTTATTATTAATGTTGAAAAATATCAATTAATTAACTTTTTTTATTAATAATGCATAATATATCTCGAAAGTGTGTAAAAAATACTTAAAAAATCACTGGTCATTATTTAAAATCGGTAATGTTTACGACAAATTATCGATGTGTGAAGTGTAACATGACGGCTTCAACGCCGAAATTTTAAACCCCTGTACGTAGACAACGCGTTGGACAAATGTCTAAAAAATTGGTGTGAATAATTATGGTCAATAGGGCAATAGATTGTGCAAATTTCAGCACAATAAAAAAAAACATTTTTTTGGGGTGGATCACTTTGCATGGAATGCCCCTAATAACAGTGCCCATTTTAACAACATTTGAAAGGCTTTAGCTCTTTGTATAAAAATATTTTCAAACGAATTAAGAGGTGATATTTCTTCAGGTGTATCATCTACAGATAGATTATTTAAAACGCAATACGCAAGCATTAATCCGTTACGGAATTTTTCTGCACAATAACGACATATGTATTGTGGGATAATGTTACATCTTTTTAAATGCGCCATTAAATCTCTCCAAATTGGAATATCTAATTGCGTTTTAAGCTTATTAATTTTAGAGACACTTCTTTTATAACAATGTGAGAAACACTTCTCTCACATGATGCGCAAACATATCGAGGTGTGTCCATAGAGCGTTTGGTTTAAGCCTTAAATGCGTTGCTATAGACGCGAGATTGCGAGAAATGATATCGTCATCACTCAAAACAGTACAACTCTGCTGATGTCTGTACATATTTGCTTTTTCTTGTTCCAAAGTTATAATTTCATTTAATATGTTTAAATCAGCAGAAGTTAAAGCCTTCTCCAGATTTAACATTCTCTGATAGAAACTTGTGATGTGATAAATTAAACGTTTAATATATCTCACCTTTGGAAAATGAGGTAATAATAATTGAATAGAAGGAGACAACGCTTTGCAAAGAGTTGTATCAATGTAACAAGCATGTGTATGACCCCAGTAAACAATTTGTCAGCAAATTGTAACCAAATTGACAATTGACACCAAATACGCGCAAAACTTGTCGACAAATCCGGTGCAATCTGTGTCTGCAATACGCTTGTGTTTTGCTAGCAAAGCTTGTGTACATGACTTGACACCAAATTGACGCCAAATATCGA
>NW_020226733.1:1012-1598 GCF_003070985.1 Temnothorax curvispinosus | reverse complement strand
GAAATCTGCCTCTCAGGTGGCAGAAATGGCAAATCCTGCTAGACAGGCTAGGCCAGAGGATCCGCACGTTACAGGTGTGTACGTTCATCCCAGTTCTGTAATACAGACCGAGGAGTCGACACAACTTTTTCTGATTAATCGGAATACCTTTTTTTCTGTTGTAGCGGCAGTAAGTAACCTGCCAGACGATGGCTTGCCCACGTCCCCCCCGAGCAAAACGATAGTTTTGTCGGAGCCCGCTGCAGCAGAGGATTCGGCGGATACCTTAACTAGAGAGCTCTTCGGTGCCATAGGACAAATAGCAGAGACACAATCTTGGAACGATCTTGTTGTCCAGCAGTTGCGTGAGTTAATGCGGAAAGGCCTTCCCGCGGACCAGCGAGAAGCTCTGTTAAAGAAGTACTCTCCCCCGGAGGAGGGAGAATTAGAGTTCCTCAAAGCTCCTAAACTAAACATAGAATGCAAATCGGCTCTGAAAAATAATGCTGTAGTCAAGAGAGATGAGTATGGCAGTGTTAATCAGCATCAGGTTGGCTCCGCCCTCCTTGCTTTCGGAGAGGCATTGTCGGATCTTCTCAAACCGGAG
>NW_020226733.1:0-1002 GCF_003070985.1 Temnothorax curvispinosus | reverse complement strand
TCTATTTCAGACGCTACGATGGCTCAATATGCTAAGCCAATTAGACTGTGGTGGCTCTTCTGTAAACAGAGACAAATTGATTGCTTCCGCCCGTCCGTTTCAGTATTTTTGGAATTTTTATCTTCGCTGCTACCGGAGCTTCGTTCTTACTCAACTCTGAACACGTATCGGTCAGCCATTTCTCTTCTTTCTGCAGAAGAAATAGGCTCACACCCGCTGGTGAGAAGATTTTTTAAGGGATTGGCGGCGCTGAAACCACAGCGTCCTCGATACAATTTTATTTGGGATCCGGCGCAGGTGATTACCCATTTATCTACATTATACCCCCACGAGGATCTCTCTTTGGAAATCCTCTCTAGAAAACTGGTAACGCTTCTCGCGCTCACGACTGCGCAAAGGATGCAAACGCTAGCAGCTATACAACTTTCAAACATCACAATTACCGACACCTTGGTCATCAAAATTCCAGCGAGGCTCAAGACTTCGAAGATTGGAAGACCGCAACCCTTGCTCATCTTTAAACCATTTGCGGACAGACCAAACCTATGCGTCCTTTCATTGGTGAAATTTTATTTAGACCGTACAAAGGAACTTAGAAGCAGAAAGGACGACTCGCTCTTTATCGCTACTCGCCTTCCACATGGCCCAGTTTCATCCCAAACTCTGGGCCGTTGGGTTAAAACGGAGTTGAGCGCAGCAGGTATAGACACCTCTATATTCTCGGCTCACTCCACTCGTCATGCCTCGACATCATTAGCGGCCAGTAAGGGCATCAGTTTGGACGAAATTCGGCGAACTGCAGGATGGACCAAATCTTCGGAAGTTTTCGCCCGTTTCTATAATTGCCCTATCGTCGAAGACCCTACTTTCTGTTCCACTATACTTAATACGGGTTAACATATTAATTGTCCTTGTAGTATCCAGTGCATAATTAAAATTCTGCTTTGTAAACAGGATCTCGGAGGCAAATCTGAGCTTTAAATATCTACACATATATCCATC
>NW_020226732.1:0-1293 GCF_003070985.1 Temnothorax curvispinosus | reverse complement strand
AAAAAGTAATTATTCGTTTTGCTTATATCGGACAATGTAATAGTATTTAACTAGAAAAATTTACAACTAAATTATTTTAAAACATTGCTTTTTCGTCTCTACATTTAATCATATTACATTTTAATGCAGAATTATAAGAAGCCTTGCAAAACTATATAGCCAGCCCGTTCCATCACCTGAACAAACGAAAAAAACCCCAGGCGCAGTTGATACGTAATTACTTGTTTTTTACTTATAATGACTTATGTCATAAAATATAATAACATCTTACCATTTAAATATTGATTTTTCGGCACAAAAATTACTTATAACTGTAATATTTTAAATAATTTGCTTTTTAATGACATCACATTTCATTGCAGACCTAGAACTTCAGCTTCAACGGTTTCTAATATGGGTTCCTCTGCAGAACGGAGAATTCAAGAGCAGCCCAGTACATTGGAAGGACTATTATCAAACTTCAAAAGAATGGGTAAGTAATTACTCGTTTTGCTTATATCATTCAATGTAATGGTATTTCACTAGAAAAATTTACAACTGTATTATTATAAAAAATTGCTGTTCCGTTTCTACATTTAATCATATTACATTTTAATGCAGAGCTGTAAAGGCTGTAAAAGCTGAAAGAAGCGCTTCAGGGGAATATAGCCCGCCCGTTCAATCACTTGAACAAACGACAAAAGACTCAGGCGATGATGTGGATGCCGTAGAACTTCAAAATCTAGAGTGGTCCGCTACACCTACAGAATCAGTCGACCTAGACGAAATTGAAAAGTAATTACTCGTTTTGCTTATATCATTCAATGTAATAATGGCATTTTACTAGAAAAATTTACAATTATTATTATTTAGAAAAATTGCTTTTCCGTTTCTACATTTTATCATATTTTGATGCAGATTTATTGAAGGATTTTTATACGTTTCCGAAGAACATAGCCCGCCTGTTCCATCACCTGAACAAACGACAAAAAACCCAGACGCGGTTGATACGTAATTACTTGATTTTTACTTATAATAACTTATAACGTAAAATATAATAACATCTTACTATTTAAATATTTTGACTTTTCTGCACAAGAATAATTAATGTTAATATCTTAAATAATTCCATTTCTAATAACATCACATTTCAATGCAGTCCATGTCCTTCAACTACAACGAGATATGGGAGTCCCTCTGCAGGACATCAAATTCAAGAGCAGTCCATTTCACTTGAACAAGAAACAATAGACACAGATGAAGTGTGGAAAAAGTAATTATTCGTTTTGCTTATATCGGACAATGTAATAGTAT
>NW_020226731.1:0-5048 GCF_003070985.1 Temnothorax curvispinosus | reverse complement strand
CGATGCGCGATGGTCCAATGAGAGAATTTCTTTTTCGAAAACGAATTTTCCTCATTGGACCATCTCGGTTCCGACATATATAAAACTGATTGTAGAACCGGCCTAATGCGAAAGAGCAATCGCTACATAAGGCAAGGGTATAAGAGTATAGCATTTATTGCTAGAATAAGAAAAATGCATGAACGCGAATATAAGAATGGAACGCGTAGTGATGAAATTTTATAACAAAAAAATCTAACCCTGATATAATTTAAACTGTTATAATTATTTAGAAATATTTTATATATATACAGGGATAATACCTATTTTATATAAGAAAATATTGTCCCTTATATTTTAATCAATCACCCCTAAAAACTGTTTTATTTGTAATTCTAGAAAGAAATGCTTCAGACGAAAGTTGTTTGGCTTGAAAGGGGAAACATGATTCTTGCATAAGTTATGTCGTAGAGGTGTCATCGTTTTCAAGAAATTTTAAAGGCGACTAATTTCTTAAATAGAATTTGATTTTTTCCTTAAGATAAAAGTTATAGAACTCGTCGAGACGTTTTCAAAACACTATAATAAAACTTTCTTTCGTTAAAGATTTCCTGAGATATTTTTAATTTTATCATTATATTTTTTAATATAAAATATGAAATATCTCGTAAAGTATTTACTTTTCGATTACCTTACCTGGATACTTTTGTACATAAAATAATAAAAGAAAGCGAACAATAAAATTAATTTTTACATTTGCAATTTTACACAATTAAATGCTTTTACAAAATGCAATCAAACTTTTTAAAATAATTTTTTCTGTCTTTTTTTACAACAATCGATTCCTTTTATTATTCTACGTATAAAAGTATCAAGGTCATCGAAAAGTGAATTAATACTTTACGAGATATTTCATATTTTATATCTATTAAAAATATAACAAAATTTAAAATATCTCAGGAAATTCTTAACAAAAGAGAGCTTTATTATTATGGTGTTTTAAAAACGTCTCGACGAGATCTTTTATTTCAAGAAAAAAATCAAGTCTTATTTAAGAAATTAGTCTCCTTTAAAATTTCTCGAAGATAACATGTATGGCACGACTCACATTGGAATCGTACGACTCCCTTCAAACCAAACAACTTTCATCTGAAGCATTTCTTTCTAGAATCACAAATAAAAGTTTTTTTGGGAGTGATTGATTAAAATAGGACACCCTGTATACTTGTTAATATTAATTATGTCATAAATAATTTATTAAATATTTAAAAAAATCTCAAAATATATAATTTAAAAAATATTTTATTTATTAGACAACGTATTAAACATTCAATGCACTATTACATTATACAGTGATCTGAAAACGATATACTACTGCGCAAATAAGTAATTATTTCCATCAGTAACAATTAATAAAATAGATTATGAAATGCTCACCTCGCAATCGGTTACATCTGGCCGCTTCTTCGGGTTTGACTCTTCTCTTCTTTCCGCATTGCTATATATTTCTTTATGGCATTCACATCTGTTTCTTAAAATAAATAAACTTTGCGATTACAATTAAACGTGATTACAAGTAATCACTAGAATATAATGATCGCGTGACTTTGTCATACCTTGCACGATACTCTCGAAATTAATCACACGCGACGCGTACTTCATTCGCTTTCTATAACCCTTTCAACTGTAGCATTATTCTCGCATATTTCTATTCTCGCGTACTTGTATCTCTATCTATCTCAAATTAGAGTATCGACCTAAACGAACGCGTAATCTTATTTTTTTACAGGCGATTCCGCTTTTACCGAACAACAGGGCAACTAAACACAATCGCCGCCGATTGTATGAACGGTTCGTTGCGTCGCATTTTCGGGAGTGCCGCTCGCGAAATCGTTGCATTTTTGAATATGCCAATTAAAATCGTCGCATTTTCGGGAGTGCCGCTTGAAGTTGTTGGGTTATCCGGAACTCCGTCGCGCGATTTTAATAATTTTAGCCAATTTCCACTTTCTCAGACGTGACGCCTGTCTCGTGCGTGTCTGCCCAAATAATTTGACCTAACTGTGCGTGGAGGGGCTGCATGCAACCCGACGTACCGGTGGCGAGGGGAGGTGATCTTCATTGTAGAAAGCTTGCTTTCTACTTTTCGAGGATCTCTCTTCTTTCTATCGAACACTTCATACTGAGCACGCGGGGATAAGTCCAAATTGAGTCAGCTGTCCGGCTCTGAACGCGTCGAGATAACGTAGTTATCGCGAACAATTTTTCGATCGACAAAATCGGGTGTTACTTCACGTTTTCGGGAGTAATGTATTAATTATCGTGCGATTATTGTTATCCGCGTTTACGCGTGGTGCCGGTGGAGTTGTGTCGGACATAGAGGGAGCTTCCGGACAACCCGAGAAGAAGACAACCTGAGAGGAGGAGGAGGCCTGAGAGAGGCATCGGGCGCCAGCGGAACAACTTTGCGGTAAATATAATTTTTTTTCTTTTGTATAAAAATAATTTTTTTGTTTATTTTTGAGTCGTTTTATTTTCCCGTGATTTAGAAATAATAAATAATTAGAAGGAAAGAAGTAATTTAACATATTATAGAAATTTATCTTTGTAAAGATCTTTTTCTTAAAATATTTAATTATTTAAATTATTATCTAATTAAATAATAAAAAGTTCGATGCGCAATAAGAATTATGTTTTAAGACATTGGGTTTTTTGAACAGTATTTTAATATGAATTTTATATTTGTCTGTTACAGATTCAACGTAGCTACGTGGCAGTTATAATTCCGCTGTTGCGAATCATAATCGGTGAGTGATGAATTATTAACATATTTATTAAGGTAACAGATGCGTGGCAAATTATTAAATATACTTACCATATATTTAGATAATTGTATGCAATTTGATGACAATACAAAGGTACTACACATAAAAATATAGCATTCTATACATCCGTTGCCTTAAAATGAATCAGTTAGAACAGATTAGGATAAGTTTA
Organism: Temnothorax curvispinosus; assembly: GCF_003070985.1. Lineage (NCBI taxonomy): Eukaryota > Metazoa > Arthropoda > Insecta > Hymenoptera > Formicidae > Temnothorax > Temnothorax curvispinosus. The sequence continues at coordinate 2,072 of NW_020226731.1, read as the reverse complement.
ATCCTGGACGTCTCTTTATTATTATACTTATTGTGTATTTATTAGTTAATTTAATGTACATGCGAGAATATACTCATTGTCAGTCAAATAAGAATGTATCCAGGATTAAACTTTATATAAGTCAATGCAAAAAACCAATATATAATATATATTGTTTTCTAAAACATTCTTTTAATTTGGATTATGATTATATACGTACATATTATAATAATAGAAATAATAAGAAATATTTTAGTATCGGGTAGTATATATTTCGTACAATTTATAGATCTTTTTCATAAAAAATAAGCTAACAATTATTAGATGCTTATTTTAACGCATTGACTTTAACCTAAACCGTTATAGCTCATTCATATGTAGGGTGATTGATAATTAGATTTTATACTAGTTAAGGTAGTAATTTTGATACAAATTTTTTATATAAAAACATATCTAAATATATATAATCATATAATATTATATAACATATGTCCATATATTATGTCCATACTATGTTTTTTTTCTCTTGTTTAATCTTTGTTCGTATATACATACAAGAAAAATAATAAAAACAAAGAATTAGAAAATGATTAAAAGAATAATTTTTGCATTGTTAAAAAAAAAAAAAAAAAGTGTGCAAATGTGAAAAATTTGCTCACATTATAATCATATTTTATATACGTTATTACATTTATATATGATTATATATGATTATGTATAGGCAAATAAATGAATAATGCAAAAACAATAAAAAAAATTATTTTATTAATTATTTTTTAATTCTTTTTTTATTATTTTTCTTGTACATACGAACAGAGATTATACAAGAGAAAAAAACATGGACATATTTTATATAATATTATATGATTATATTTAAATGTTTTTATATAAAAAAAATTTTACCGAGATATGACGTGAGATCCACTATATATTTTGTTATAAAATAGATGATTTTTTGTAGTAATTATTTTAATTATTAGAATTGATAAATATATTTTACATTATTTAAAAATAATTTTGAATTAATATATTATATGAAAAATAATTTTACTAATTTGCAAAACACAAAGAGAGATTTGTTACCAATTTTAATTGAGTGGGAAATTTATTATCTCTTTCGGATCTTACGTCATTCATCTGAATTTCTCATCTCTGCACGCTTCTGAGATGAGATTCAGCAACGAACGAACCGTTCGAATCGATAAAAAAACGCATGGGCCTTAGATTCTGTTGGATGGAACGTTTATTAATTTTCATTTATTTTCAAGTTAAAGTTCCATTGTTTATATGATAAAATTTATATTTAATGTAAATTTCATAACCGTGATCGAATCTTTTCGAATTAAAATGCAAGACATAGAGATTTATTTCAAATTCAGATTTGTTTCCAATTTGATACTTATTTTAATTATAGGATATATATTTCAATTGCTACGATTAAACGCGCATAAAGAATAAATGCGCAATTAATTCGCGTACTAATGGAATTATTATCGTTAATTATTGTTATTGATAATTGTTGAATTTGTATTTAATTAATTTAATTAATGTGATGGCCTTTTCGCGACGCGTTCGTGTTTCGTGCATCATTAAAAAGCGTACAATCTTACGCTTATTGCCGGCGATGATTAGTCGGCAGCAGTAGGAGTATTTCTCCTTGCTGTCGATTTGTGGCTACATAAAGCCAAGATACGGCCAGGTGATATAAAAGGTGAGTTTAATCTGACCAGAAGAAAGAAGACAAAGAGGATCAAGGTAGGTTGGTGTATCACACCAATCAACGTATAAAAAATACAGGTAAAAGTAAGCCTGTAAGCTTATCTTGTACTACATAAAGTAAACTCATAATAAAACGGTCTCGATTTAAAGCCAAATTTGCGCACGCTTTTCTGATTTTGATAATCGCGATCGTAACTATAGGTATATTAGATAAAGGCACGGGTAGGTAGGAATATTATGCATATAGGTAGGTAGGTATAAATAAAAACTGATTAAAAATTGGGTAGGTAGGAATACGGATAGGTAGGGATAAGGGAGGGATGAGTCAATGATTTCAGAAAATAACGACGTGGGAAGTGACGCATTGAGGGAAT
>NW_020226730.1:0-2567 GCF_003070985.1 Temnothorax curvispinosus | reverse complement strand
CTCTTCTGTTCAAACATCGCTTTCATATTACTTCTTTCCTCCAAATATCTTCCTCTTCCTACCTTTCCTTTTCTCCATTTCATGTACATCCTCTTCACTTCTCTTTTCTTCCTAGTGCAGTTTCTGTCCCACCAGTCCTTATAACCAATCTTCCTCTTTCTAATTATTATTTCCTTCCTTATCATAGACTTTTGAATTATCTTCTTAAGTTTGTTCCACTTCTCTTCAATTGACAGTTCCTGATAATCATCCTCCCAGATAGCCTCCTCAGTTTTCTCTTTATAGCTTTCAATAGCCTCCCTATCCCAACATATTTTCCATCTTGCCTCTTCATTCCTACCTTCCTCATCTTCTCTCTGTACCTTTTGATTCTTACCTAACGCCCTATCACTTACATCTAACATCGCGACTAAAGGCATGTGATCTGAGTCCACCCTCGCATCTATTCTAAATTCCTTAATTCTATCATGCATTTCTTCGCAAACAATCATATAATCTATTACGGAGCTACCCCTAGCACTTATAAATGTAAATTCACCTTCCCAATCACCTTTTGTTGTACCATTCAGCAAGTACCATCCCTTATTTTGAACCCATTCTACTAAGTTCCTGCCTCCATTACCTATTAATGAATCCTTACTTTTCCTCTCCCACCCTCCCTCCTCTTCCTCCCCGCCACCTAATTCTCCTGTTCTGATGTTAAAATCTCCTCCTATAATCACAAATTCTCTATCTACTTTTTCTACCCACCGATCTAACGTCTCCTCCATCTTGTTCCAACCCTCCCTATTATATACTGATATGATATTTGTTATTTCACCTTCCTCAAGTATTTCTGACAAAACCAAACCTTCCTCTTCCTTCTTGATCAACTCTAATCCTTCCTTCCCCCATCCCTTCCTTTTACCTAAAATAAAACCTCCCTTTGCCCTTCCTTTCTTATTGACCCTAATAGCATTACTACACATCCAAATATGCGTATCCGGTAATCTTACTTTGATTGTCTCCCAACTAACAGAATCAATCCATGTTTCACTCAAACTTATGAAATCAAAATCTGTAATATAATCCCAAAAATCGCTATCCTTGTTAATTATTCCTGCCACATTCCAAAATAGGATTTTCCTACCTCTTATCGTCGTTTCACTGACCTTCTCCTCCTTCCTAATTTCATCTCTTCCTTTCCTTTTATCCTCCCTTATTGTCTATAATGATATAAGTAAAATTTTAATTCCATTGTTCTAGCTCCATTCTTTAAGGGTGTGAGACCCTTAAAGACAATTAAAAAACTTTTTAATTAGATTTTTTACAATTATTGATTATTATTTCCTTCTAAATTGATCTTCGAAACGTCTTATTTGTGTTTCTCAGTTCAGATAAGTAATATCTGTATTTTAAATGTATCATAGATGAACCTGGAGCACCAGGACGTCCGGAGGCGACTGACTGGGACAAGGATCACGTGGACCTGCGATGGACCCCGCCGTTAAAGGACGGCGGATCTCCAATCACCGGGTACGTGATCGAGAAGCGGGAAAAGGGCGCGCCCAAGTGGATCAAGGCGTGCGAGACTGGGCCGGATTGCAAGGGTCGCGTCGACAATCTAGACGAAGGTGTCGAATACGAATTCAGGGTCAAGGCGATTAATGCCGCTGGTCCCGGTGAACCGTCCGACGCCAGCAAACCGATTACCGCCAAGAGTCGACGACGTGAGTTCTTCACTTATGAAGATATCTGAATTTAATTTTTTATCTCTACCGCTAAATATTTTTTAAAGTACTTTAAAAGTACTTTCTGTTAATGCAACAAATCTCGAGTCAGATTTGAAAAAATTTCTTAATGTAAAAATTTTTAAGAGACAAAAATTGTTTTAGAAAATGCTAATAGATATGAAGATATGAGGAGATTTATTTATTATAATTATCTCTTTTGATTGTCCAGTCCCGCCGAAGATCGACAGACGAAACCTGCGTGATATAACTGTACGCGAAAACGAAGCGTTCCACTTCGACATCAAGATTATCGGCGAACCACCGCCAGACGTTACGTGGGTGATCAACAACAAGAGCATCCAGCAGACTACGCATCGCAGAATACAGAATGTGCCTTACAACAGCAAATTCTTCAACGACAAGCCTGAACGCAAGGACAGCGGCACTTATAAGATTACAGCTGTCAATCAGCACGGATCCGACACCGCCGAAGTCGAAGTCACCGTTGTCTGTGAGTAATTTTTATAAATTAATATTTTTCACAAGTTTTCTACACAATTTATATGTTACACATACAATTAAAGAAAATAATTTTACAATTATTAGTCTGTTTATAATAAGCAAACTGTTTCAATTTGCTTTCTTTTTCTTTTTCAAATATTAAATATTTAATATGGAAGTATTTAATATATAATAGATTGTAATAAAAATTGAGTTTTTGTTTATAAACGTAATTTTTTGAACGTATAACAAATTAAAACCCGTTTGTTTATCAGCCAAGCCTGGCAAGCCGGAAGGACCATTGGAGGTATCCGACGTGCACAAAGAAGGATGCACGCTCAAATGGAAGAAACC
>NW_020226729.1:0-2082 GCF_003070985.1 Temnothorax curvispinosus | reverse complement strand
GTTAAAGTGCTTTATTGGATAGTAATTTTTTACTGTTTACGTCATGTAATTAAACCTATCGAATACTATCGATAGATGTCTAGATAAGAAGTCACATCAAGCAAGACACGTCATGTCAAACGCGAGTTTTTTTTTTTTTCGACATATCGGTAATATTTGTCGCGATAGACGCTTTTGAGACCTTAATTAATAATGAATAAGTTGTTACAGACAACCTCTTCTTTAATTTTAACGCTTAGGTATATGAAACAGGTATCGAAACGTGTTATATGTATAAATCAATTAAGAGACAAGGGTAATTTTATCAGAAAATTAAGCTTAGTAATTGCACTTAATTCTGCAATTACGTAAATAAATTCTGTATTTAGTATCTGTAATAAATCTATAATAGTAATCACATTTTGTTTTGTAACTACATTTAACTACATAAATCGTATGTAGCATCTTATATAACATCTTTTGCGTAGCAAACGATTATTCAAGGTTCATTATAATCATTGTCGATTCCGATGTTCGAAACGAGGCTGGAAAGACCTTTTTAAACCACGCGATCAACTCTCGCAAAATCGATGAGGTATAAGCCGCAATTCTGCCGTTGTACGCACACAATTTTTCAGTCAACTATTTATTATACCCTTTTTAGAAGAGGATCATGCTTTTTTTAGAAAGGGAAACATTGGATGTCAACGCCGCCTTCTCGACAATGTAGCGTTATATTCGCGAATGTGAGATAGTATTTCTATACTATGAGAGAATATAAATCCCGAAATGTATCTAATTGTTGAAAGATTCGACTAATAATTTGCGCCACGCAAATTTGGTCGCGATTGCGACGAGACGAGACGCGAGACGCATTGACTGCGACTTATCGCGTACATTATGCAAATTGTAAAGCCTGGACCAATATGCAAATGTAATTGAAGTCGAGTCCGAGTCGAGTCCAGGGGCATCGAAATCTCAATTGAAATACGCGATTTTATATGCGTCGTTTTCCTGATATTATTATATATATTTCCACCTCCGCATATATCCCTCAATACATATACCCCTTGCTCTCCTTCGGGTTGACACGCGATACCGTGTTCTTTCCGCTTCGTGCGACGATCGCTCACGTATAATCTCGAAAGGGACGCCATGTATCTGTGATTTCAGGCGGGACATGCGCGACATACGGACCGGTCGGGGCATTAATCTCGAAATTATGAGCCAAAAATAACGCATGTATATACGGCGCGAATGTCAGTGCGGAATCCGCTACACGTGAAACGAGACAACGAAATACTCAAAGCGTCCGACAATCTGACTATCAGATTGATTTTTTAAGGCCGTGAATTTTTCCGTGAGACACATTTCTTGAAATTTATAAAAGCACTAAGACTCACAAAGTTTACGTTTTGAACGATTTTTTAAGAAAGCAAATTAATTTGGAATTACAGTAATTTTTATTTTTTCTTTATTGTATCATGAAACTAATCTTATCGTATTTATGTGCTCCAATATTTTTTAATGAGATAATTATCGCTAAAATGAATAATAAAGCGAGCTGAAATTGCTTTGTATAAATGGATGTCCCACGGTGAAACGTTCGAAATTTATAGAGATAGTATCGGTGTGTGAAGGGGAAGAAAGTTCGATTACTCGAAGAATCTGCGCTCGCACGATGGAACTTTGAACGTAAGTTTCGAACCCATATGTCGTTTAAGGCGCAAAACAACCGAGAAAGTAATTCTGTTAGAATAAAAAATTTATATCTTTATTAACCCACCGATTCAATCATCTTTCGCCATAATGCAAATATTATTAGCTTTTAAGCTGTGTGATAGGTGCAGACCAAGCTGAAACGACCAAGCTGTTCGTATGTTTGAAATGCCTTTATCGACTTGTTGGTGGATCAAAAATATATCTCTCTATATCGTTACGTAATCTACAAGGAGATTTAATTTCAAACTTGTCAATTTTATTGAAACTTTATTGGAAACTTTATACATTTTGTCATCACTAGCTGCACTATTTTTCTCACATCGTGATTTATCAGATTCTGAAAAATAGATTTATTTAAAGATGTCCACTTCAAAATTCTTC
>NW_020226728.1:0-7710 GCF_003070985.1 Temnothorax curvispinosus | reverse complement strand
TATATTACTTGTAAGTTTGAATGTAATGCCCTGAGAAAGATCAAGTAGGTCGAAACGTTGACTCGATAATTATAATTCAAAATGTATATATATCTAGCTTTTTATTAATACTTTAATATTGCTCGGAATATCGGCCGTAACATTACTTAGCTTTTAATTTTAATATTTTATTTACTTATAAATAAGATACTGAAAATAATACGACATCGTAAAAATTATAAAATATCGCAAAACAATTTTTTATATACAATAAAATAATTATAGGTAATTATGTTGTAATTATAATTATAATATGATCTATAATTATATTATTACAGTAAACACATATACTTGGTTGGTGGAATAATAGTTGGAGACGCACAATACAATTATAATTACATAATCACCTATGATTGTTATATTGTATGTAATAAATATTAATTGTGTATCAAATTGTATTAAAAATGTTTTTTTAATCAAATGCACGCGCGAGCAATACAGCGTGACTGACCATTTTTACGCGTTCGCGGTTCTGTATTTGAACCTTTTATCGACCGTGGCTGTAAGTAGGACGGTAACGTAGCGCGCTCGCCTGTACCGCTCTGCACCGTAGCTCATCGGGTAACGGAACTCATTTCTGCTCCCCACTGTACAGCGATAATGGCACGAACTTTCGGGGTGCGGACCGCGAGCTACAATGCAGCTTTCGCTTGCTTATGAACAACCCTTCCCTCAAAAAAATCCTCGCGAATGACGGTATGAAGTGGCATTTCGTGCCCCCGGCTGCACCACATTTCGGCGGGCTTTGGGAGACTGGCGTTAAAAGTTTTAAGCACCATTTCAAGCGGGTGATCGGTGCTCGTACCCTATCTCGCTCGGAATTCGTGACTATTTTATGTAAGATAGAGGCGTGCCTCAACTCTCGACCGATTTCGCCACTCAGCGACGATCCGTCCGACTTTACCGCGTTGACGCCTGGTCATTTCCTCATCGGTCGACCGCTCACCAGCATACCGGAGGAATCATTACTCGAAATCAATGCGAATCGGCTGTCGCGGTGGCAACACGTGCAACTCATGGTCGAACAGATCTGGCGTTCTTGGTCGTCGGACTGCTTACATTCATTGCAACAGCGCGTCAAATGGACCGAATCTCACGATAATCTCAAGGTTGACGAGTTGGTTTTACTAAAAAATAACCTCTTTCCTCCTTCGAAGTGGGAACTTGCAAGGATTCAACAGGTCCATCCCGGACTTGACGGTCGCGTTCGCGTCGTTACATTACGCACCGCCAATTCCGAATTGAAGCGACCAATAACGCAGATCTGTCGGTTACCTGCGTCTATCGGGCCCACGGAACCCGTAGAATAACGTTAAACTAACAAAGCCGCAGGGGGAAGTGATCCGCGCAGTTCCTTGGGCCTAACGTACCTACGGCTTCCCGAGTTCAAAACACCGCGGACATAAACACACAATTACACTAACGCTCATACACATACACATAGCCGCAGGGGGAAGTGATCCGCGCAGTTCTTTGGGCCTAACGTACCTACGGCATCCCGAGTTCAGTACATCGCGGACATTAACACGCAGTTACACTTACACACATACATATATACACTATCAGTTTGGGAATAGAGGAAAGATAATAGGAAGGATTATATAGATAAGAGGACAAATACAACATAGGTCAAGCATCGTTGTGTTATATGGCTCCAGGGTGGGGCCGAAGGCACTAAGTTTCTCTCAACCGAGGGAACAAATCCAAAAAAAAAATGTTAATTTAACAAGGGAACCTCGCAAAGTGGAAAATTTTGATTTTAATGAAACTTTCCACACATGTAGGGAGAGTAAAAAAATGATATTAGATATTTTTTGTAGCGGCCCAAAAACGGTTTTAAGGGGTGAAACCACTGCTCATATGTAGAGCGGTTTTTTGCTTTTCTCGATATATTTTGAAAAGTATTCGAGATATAAAAAATGTTTCAAATAAAAGTTTTATGGTAAAAACATCTCTATTTAACCACATTAATAAAATTTTGAAAAAAACATTTTTGTTTAAAAAATTATTTTTAAAAAATATTATATTAATGTTGTTGAATAGAGGAGATTTTACCATAAAACTTTTATTTGAAACATTTTTTGATATCTCGAATACTTTTCAAAATATATCGAGAAAAGCAAAAAGCCGCTCTACATATGAGCAGTGGTTTCACCCCTTAAAACCGTTTTTGGGCCGCTACAAAAAATATCTAAATTCATCTTTTTACTCCCCTTACATGTGTGGAAAGTTTCATTAAAATCAGAATTTTCCATTTCGCGAGGTTCTCTTGTAAGACTATTTTGTTCCTCATTAGATTTAAGAACATTGTGCAAAATAGTTTAAGCTCTCAAGTGTATAAATAAATGTATCGCAAGGCTTCAGCTCTCATTTGCGTGCGCACTTATGCGACCTCGTTCACCCCCGTTTGTTTCGCATTCCGTTGAATACGAGGCGGGCGGCGTGTTGAGAATCTAACGCTCGAAAAGTGAAAGCGAGCGTTGGGAATATTCGAGAACGCTCGATTTGCTCCGAAACGCGTTTATTTGCCTTTCCCCCGTTTTTTTGGTGTTTTCTGGTCAATAGTCTGGTCGCTCGACGATTTGGAGCCAATCAGCGTTTCTCACGTCTCGAAATTCCTCGCGAAAAAGTTCGGAGCTCCGGCCGCGATTGCTTCGCTTGCTCCGGCCGGGAGCTCAGTGAGCCCTACACACGTGTGTGTGTGCCCTGCTTTAATGAAAATCACAACTTCTATAAAGCAGGACATACACACGTGTGTGTGTGTGCCCTGCTTTAACGAAAATCATTAGCCAGTTAAGTACTTTTAAAACGCGTTACTAATTTACATAGGTTAGTTGACGCGCTTTAAACACTTAAATACTTTTAAAGCGTCACTAATTTATACGCCGAAAGAATATAATTTCGAACATTTCGAATTATGTTACACTTCTGACATACCAACCAAACAGTTGTCACGTGATCTGCTGCATGCGCGTGCGGCCACTGAGCATGCGCATGTGGCCACAGGGCATGTTCGTAGTCGCTACAGCTCGTCGTATGACAGGAATCATAACCTGATTTCTGTCAACTTTAACGTTTAATATCTCGTTTCGCGAGGCAGAGCGACACTTTTTCTGCCAGATTTGGACGTTTTGAGAAAAAACGCGTCGATTAAGCCTAAATTCATCAAAATCGGATGTGAGGGGTGTAAACTGAATAATTACCCTTAATTGATATATTTAACTGGCGTTGTCCATCTTGCTCCTCTTTTGCGAGTTATTATTTTCCTTATCTAAGCCTGCATACTAGTACGCCGGACGGGCACGGCTTCGTAACGGAAATGAAACTACACTACCCATATTAATCACCCGTCCTCGAAGCGTCGCGCGCAATCTCCTTCGTGGTCCCCTGCCCCATTGCCGACGTTGGATTTCTCCCTACTGGAAGGGCTCTCGAAAGCCGTCTGATGGCCGGCCTTTCGCCTCCGCCACCACGCTTTGTGTTGCGCCGATTCTTCCGTCGTTACCTCCGGTCCTCTCGGTTGTCTTCGTGACGCATACGGCTGCAAGGTTAGGTTGATTCCGGTAGGAGACTCGACACGGGACGGACGTGCCTGCGTGGGCTCCGTCAAAATTATTCGACAAGTGTTTTTAAAGTTGTGATTTCTACATAAATTTTGTTACGTGGTAATTTGCTCTGTAAAAATACGCCGGATAATATATAATTTTTTTTGGACTTTAACAATATTAAGGCTGTTATTAGCATTTATATGTGATATACGGGCACGCCCATGTGCGGAAATTTTAAGTGCAGCATTGAAATAATCGGATATTTTGTCAATCCGCACGATTTATTACGGTTTTTCGGCATTGGTTACTTCTAGATATTTATACAAATCGTTTTATATATATATTATTAGTGTCTATTTCGAACTTTTGCCAATAATTAATACTAATCTTTGTGCTACGTGATGACGTCATGTCTCGTGATATGTATAAAAGATATGAATAGAATCGTAATCTGTCTCACATTTTTGGAAAATCGAGAATATCTCTGTACTATATGCACAGATGTATCCAGAGATGTATATATTATTATTAATTCCCAATAATTATTGACAGATAATCTACATCAAATTTTGGGAGAGTCCATTTACGCTGTTACATATGGTGGAAGTTGAGAGAGACATTTTTGTTCGGCCGATTATGACCTTATACAAACAAAATGGACTTCACGTTGGGCCTTATAGTGTTTAAGGACGCTTTAGGTTATCTAATTATCTCTCGGTGAGTTTTTGATCATTCCGTGTGAGATATGCGCATATTCGTGTATAACAGTGATGGCCTCGTCGTAATGGCCAACTATTAGAATAACCGAGATATAAATGGCTGTAAAGATTCATGTATTTAGTCGTGTGATAAACTCTCATGATAAAGACCAGCTCTAAAGTTTCTACGTGCGCGTGACGGCATTTGGACTGGCGGTACCGAGATAACGCATATCCGTACACGCGATATGCGTTATCTCATAACTAATAATATACTTTGCCTAAGTTATCTATAATTATTATTAGTACTAATGCGTAATTCATATAATTTTATTTATAATTTATATATTTTGTGCGGATTATTAAATTGCGCGTCTTTAATTAAGCGAAATAACATCTACGATCTTTCTAACCTATATAGTTATTGATCTGTGGAGTCTTATGCCAATAGTTATTCAAGTTTTAATATAATTACTGTATTTGCGACAATATGCGTTCTAAATAATTTACGGACATCGCTTTGCGTTATAATATATACGGCTGTGGTATTTTCTGATGTGTCCTGTGTCTTATGTGATGGTTTCTGTTTCCTGGGTGTTATATCCTTGTCCTACAATTTTTATTGCAAATAAAAATTTTCATAGGAAGGTTGGATTTATTTTATTATGTATCGTATGGCCCTGCAGAGCCTGATACTGTTTGATGAGATGTAAGATGTAGCAGCTGGATCTGACGGATATTACAACGTCGTACTGCATATAATGTTAAGAACAACACGGATCGTTGTTTACCTTCTATGGTTTAAATAGTGTTTAACTACGGTACGAAACTTACCTTATTATTATATAAATAACATATATTTATGATTTGAAATAGTATTTATATGGAAAACAACTTGACTTAAAATTCACATCTTAAGATAAAGGGGTGTACCCACCAGACACCATATTTCGTACAATTTTTTGCTCTATGTGCTTAAATAGTCATTTACGATATAAAACACATCTTGTTGTCATAAAATAACTTATATTAATAGTTTAAAACAGTAGTTTTAACAGAAACAGTATGTTCTAAAAGTCACGTTTTGTGACTGGGTGTGGTTGCCGCCAAATAGTGAACTACGACACGAAATTGATCTTATTATTACATCCCAGGTAGCGCACATGGTCTTTTTGACGTCAATTTAAAGTCATTTTTCGTCCAAGACGTCATATGTCATTTATATGACGTGTATTTGGCGTCTTATTGTGGACGAAAGTATGACGTCATGAAAAGAACATAAATTAGACGTTATTTTAAGACCTTTGGTATACAATTTTATTTTTATTTTTGAGTTTTTCTTAATTAAAACAGACCCATATAGCATGAAGCTTGCAAAAGAATGCAGGAACGTTACAAGTTGCAATGCAATGTTGTAGAAACAATTGTAACATTTCGTTGAAATATTAGAACAACATTGAAGAAATATTATAAGAATAATAGAAAATATAGTACTATAACTTACTCCGTAAACATATATGCACATACATAAAGTAAAGATTGACTTTTTTTAGATTTGTTTCTTTAAATTTAATTTCTAATTATTTTTCAACTTTGATTCGATTCAATAAAAAAATTCTTTATTCTGTCAAGTAGCGTCTTTAGGCGTTCTCATATATTGTTAACATTATTATATTAATATTATATTATGTTAAATATACGAATTTTATATTAATAATTATTGTACATTAATTGTAATTATGTTATTATTTTTAATATTTACCGGTTATTATCATTAAACAATTTTTGAACACTGTAAAGATATGTTATATAAGAGTATTAGCAACAAGGAAGCGCCAGAGTCAAAGGATCACCACTAGTCCGTTCGATCATAGATGTCAAGCAACGTTAAGTGCGGTACTGACTTGGATGGGTGACCGCGCGGCTGTATGCACACACGACATATACATAATAAATGTATTTTCTTTTTTTTTGTTTTTCTAAAATTCTTAATTCACAAAAGCATAACGGCATATACATACCTTTGAATGACTCATATTTATGTCATTTTTAGAGCATTTTTAAAATTATTATAAACTTACGTCATATACTGATGTAAATTTGACGTCACTTATGCTGTGACAAATAGCCGTCAATATAGGGTCATTTGGACGTCATACTGACCGTCAGTTTGACGAACGTTCTGGCAAATGCGTACGTAAAAAAGACGTCTAATTGACGACGTTGTGCTACCTGGGATAATTAACCGATATTCATAGCCTGAAATAGTACTTATATAGAAAACAACTTGACTTAAAATTCACATTTTAAGATGAAGGGGTGTACCCATCAGACACCATATTTCGTACAATTTTTTGCTCTTGTTCGCTGATTTTTCCCGGCGATGGAAGCGGGATGAGAAGGACGCGCGTGGAAGGTGTTAACTAATTATTTCTTTAATTTATGTGTAACTCAGAACACAGTCTGAGCCGTCTTTAATGAGTCAAAACATATACAATCTGACCTGAAAAACGATGAGCGGTGTATAAATGAGAAGTCTTTAGATTGTCTGTAAATGCGAGAGACAATTATATTAATTGCCCTCCTTGTGATGATTAACCCGTGAGCCGGTGAGACACGTGGCGGTCGGCACTCGCGCACGTGTGAGCCTGAGTCGTCGTGTCGATGTACCAGAGCTGGATGAGCGGTCTCTTTACACGTTAGTAAAGTATCTCGGCAGCTTCAATCACTGCGGTGGGGACTTCAATTTGTAGTCACAGTCGAATCAAGCACAGAGCACACTTCATACGTCTGGTCACTGCGCGGCCATTTGTACGACACTATGGGTGCGTTCGGTTTGGACGCTCACGCGCTGTAAGCGCTTATGAGCGTTACTTACGTCGTTCGCTTTGGCGTTGTAAGCGCTTACGGATCGACTAATGACGTCATCGTTGACGTCATAACTTTTACTGATAAACGCTTATTTCTGCAAGGTAGGGCAGTGTGAGCGTGATCAAGCGTAAGCGCTTACGTTCATTTCGGAACGCATTGTTAGCGAATTACATATCAACAAACATGTCGTCGAATCGAATTATAGACGGAAAAATTGTAACGATATTCCAATTTTCAGCATTTAACGCAGTGGCTTTTCCTACATTGAATTTCAAATGAATCTGTACATAATTTAAATATTAAGCAAGGAAAAATTATATGCATACACAAATATAAATTAAAAAAAAGTGTGCAAGTAGAAACTTGCACATTGCTTCCTCATAGTTTTTAAGTGTGCAAGTAGAAACCTGCACATTGTTTTCTTATGGTTTTGAAATGTGCAAGTAGAAACCTTCGCTCACAAAGCTTCCTCTATGAGGAAGCCAAAACAAATAAATACTAATAATTATACATCGAATAAAATACAAACTTCCTCATAGAGGAGCTTTGTGAGC
>NW_020226727.1:0-5652 GCF_003070985.1 Temnothorax curvispinosus | reverse complement strand
ACTATTGTACTATTTATTGAACAATGTCAGAATATGGTTACTTTCCAGCAACGACACAGTGCGACACAGTATCATTCTATCTTTGTTGTTCATTTTTGAGAAGATAGAATGATATCTGTATCGCACTGTGTCCTTGATGGAAGGCACACTATGTCTGTGCTATATAGCTATTAGCTGAACATTATTATGAGTTTATGTACATGCGTATTACACATTCGATATATATTGCAGCAAGAATATGCAATCTGAATTTTGAAAATAATTGTTTTGAAATAAAAATGACCAAACTACGTGCAAAAAATGTGCCAGCGAAAGAAATACGCAGATTAAAAAATAATTCCGTGCCAAGTTTATTATTACATTTAGAAAAAAAAAGTAAAATGAATGCAAAGTAAGTATACACTATATTTGTAAAACTAATGTGATGTTTAAATTCTACTATAGACAAGTACTTGTTTTTCAGACATCAGTCAGTAAGAACAGGTGTACCAATTTATGCTGAACTCGTAAAATATGCACAGCAGACACAGAAACATGAACACAATCCAGCTTAGGTGTATCTTAATTCGACCCAACTGGCCAATTTTATTAAATAGCACGTTACGTTTCGACCTCGGATTTAGGTCCTTATCAAGCGTTACAAGTACAAACTATTAATTAGTTAGGCATAATGCCTGCTACGCCACATCTAAAAACTAATGATAAAAATATTACGACATGTAACATATATAGTTCACAATTAATAAAAATAAAGTGCTTACATAGTTTATTCGTTGATAATTAAAATATATAGAAGACCGTTGACACGGCATATTCGATCGTTTATAAAGAACTTGTCGAGTCGGCGATGTTACTGTTAATGTGCGGACACGGATAACAACAAACCAATACCGCTCAAAGTGATCAAGAGGGGGAACAGAGTAAGAAGTAGGAAATTATGTCTCTTCTATAATACGTTCGTAGAGAGCGTTGAGGTTCTCTGTGTCTCTTTGTAAATTTATATTATCGTTGAATTTTTTTATAAAAAACATTTCTGCTATTACTCTCTTCTTAGTCTGTTTCTCCTTATGTAAGATTACTGGTTTATTCCAGTCGAAGTCGTGTCCATATGACATTCTGTGACAACTAACCACGGAATGATTACTGTCGTTTTTCTTTATATCATTCTGGTGCTCCCTGGTTTGCCCGATGTACGCAATGTACGCAACATTACAATCTTCGCAGTTTATTTTATAAACTAATTCGGTTTGATGAAGATCATCTATCCTGTTTTTCCCTCTTTTTATTATACAGTCGAGTTTTTTAGGGACCGTATATAAAGTACTATATACTTTTTTAGATCTCGACTTATAGATTCACTCAGATTTTTCACATATGGTAACGGTATACTATTCTTTGGATAAAAAATGTACTATCCTCGGTAGACGTATTTTGTGTTTTAAGTTGATTTAATCTTTTGGCAATATATTTATTCGTGATTGACTTTGGAAAACAGTTGTTAGTCAAGATATCTTTAACAATTTTGATGTTAAAGTTATGGAATTTTTTGTCAGAGAGTATAATAGCGCGGTCAACTAAGCTTGTGATAGTGTTTATTTTGTATTTTAACGGGTGATTCGAATAAAAGTTTGTATATCGTCCAGAAAATGTCGGTTTTCTATTGTTCGGGCGCGCAATAAATGCGCCGAACGAATTGCCGAATCCGTTCCGCGAGAACGCGAGATATCGCGAACGGCTCCGCTCAGCCTTTCAACTATGAGGCGACCGGGGTTTCAGCTGAACGCGGACTCGATCGCCGGTCAGGAAGTTGAGTGGAAGGCCCAAAAGACAGCAATTGACTTATAATATATACAAACTTTATTTGATATAATAACAAAACTGACGAAACGCGAGATGTACAGACAAATTAGTGCGAATGCACTCGGCGCGCTGTGACTTGTAGTCTTGAAGCGCGGTTTTACATAAAGTGCGCACAGAAACGCGGTAGAAACGAGAGACGGTATCGCGAATGCAATTGTCGCGGTGTGACGGAGTTGCGAAACGCGGTCTTACATCCGATGCCTACAGAGACGCGGTAGGTAGATACGGCAGGAAGCGAAGCGCCGGGGCCACGACAGCGAGAAGGCTCGCTACGAGGCCGAGCGCGCTCGACCCCGCGGGATCGTGATCGTCGGTTTGGTAGGCTGGAGTTCGGGAACACCTAAGAGCCCTCAGTCGAGACTCGGAGCACCGGGCCTCGTTTTATGTGTCGCCCTAGGAAGTTGGATAGGGTAGACTTCGTCGAAGGCAGCAGAGAGCCGGAGATAAGACGAAGTGCCGGCTCCTGTCGGAGCGCCGACTTAAATACCCCGGCGCGGCGGGTTCGTTGGAAGGGAGGCCGGCGGTCGGGCGAGCCGCGTGGGGATGCTGACGCGCGCTCGCCTTCGGCGCGGATCGGTTCCTTCCGGCGGTTCCGAACTTATCGATAAATTTGCGTGAGAAGCAGAAGAAAAGTATATCGCAGTACATATAACGGACGGATACAATTTTTATATTAATAAATTGGGGGAATCCCCAACACCTATACCAATTCGTTATCAAAGTATTGCCATTTCGGATCACCGTTGTGTCAAGAAAGTTAAGTGCCTCGTCCTTTTTTGTTTCATATGTGAATTTCAATCTGGGGTGATAGTCATTAAATGCTCTTAGTATTATGTCAACTTTAGGTTTAGGGACAACAACAAAGATGTCATCAACATATCTGAAAAAAATCGGGATATCGAAATCTAACACATTCAAGCAATGTGTCTCCAGATCATCCATGTTGCGGCCCCAATTAAAATGTAATAATAAAATAAGAATAGTATTAAGAAAGACCGAGAATAACAATAGGGAACGCGACCGCGAAAGCCCGAGAGAATTACGCAACGCTGAATCAGCAAAAGATGAGTTGCGCGATCGGCCCAGATACGATCGAGCAACTCAGCGATATTGAAGGACAAGACGAGGATTCAAAAGGAAGCGACAACAGGAGACGAGAGGGCAATCGGAGTCAGGGAGCAGAGCAGTAACGGGCATCAAACGCGAATAACGATTGTAACGCAGAGTGATTATTAAAAGTTATCTTTTATTTAAAAGTGCCGTTTAATTATATATATATCCCGCATCCTCCGTGGACCAAAAAGAATCCAAGTGTCCCTCCGCAAAAAAGGGGCACAACAATCCATTACAATGTCGGAGACATCTGGAGACAGAGGAGACCCCATGGGGCTGCCGAAAATCTGCTCATAAATTGCACTGTTAAAATTGAAGCTAGTGGAGGATAGAATCAAGTCAATAGCATATAAAAATTGTTGTAAATTCAGATCTGTTTTTTTCGAAATGTGATTCCACCTTTTCTCTATTCCCTTAAGTACCAGATCTTTCGGAATGTTCGTGAAAAGTGCAGTAACGTCAAGTAAAATGAGTATTTCATCCTCCTTTATCTGTCTGTTATTAATAAAATTAACGAAAGACCAGCTATCTTTTACATGTGACTTCGGTTTCGGAATAGATGAGTGTAAAACTACTTGTAAGAGCTTTGCTACGTTGTATAGCGGACTTCCCAACGTCGAGACAATAATGCGTAACGGGAGGCCCGGTTTATCCACTTTCGGCAGACCATAGCATCTCGGGAGATTACCATTTGTACAATTCAGTCGGTGGTACAACTGGTACATACTGTCAATAATGATGCCCTTGTCACGCCAAGATTTAACCAAGTCATGAATTTTAGACGTAATTTTTTTTATTGGATCTTTATTTATTTTTATATATGTATTTTGGTCGTTGAGCATTTCTGTCATTTGATTTAAGTATGAATTTTTATCTAAGATGACAGTTACTTGACCTTTATCTGCTTTGGTGACGAGGACATCATTATTTTCGCGTAAGAAGTTTTTGCATTTCTTAAATTCACGTGTGAAATACGTGTCAATACGGTTAATATGTGTATTCTTGCTAAGAAATTTATGAAGTGAGTTCGTGACTAAGCGGCGTGTTTCATCGACAACATTATCTGAAATTTTGTAAGAGTTGCACTCAAAGTTTTTAATTATGTCGAGGGTGGAACGTAAACGATCATTTATATCTTTCGAGTTAATAGGTAAAGCGAAATTTCCACCCAAACTTAAAAAATTGATTATGTTGTCGGGTATCGATTTTTGGCTCGCGTTAATAATCCATTTACTGCGATCTGTGTTCAACAAAGCTTTGTAAGCAATGCTTTGTTTATTCATAGTGTTGTCAAATTTGTTTCTTAATCTAGATTTAGTTACATTGTTTTGTCGATTAATTCTGTGGAAGTTAAAACTATAAAAATCATTGATTAAATCATTAGGTAAAATAGAAGCTAATGTATCTTCAATCTTAGTGACACTAGACTTATAAAATAAACTGCAAAGATTGTAATGTTGCGTACATCGGGCAAACGAAACGGCATTTGTGCACGCGTCTCAGGGAGCACCAGAATGATATAAAGAAGACCGACAGTAATCATTCCGTGGTTAGTTGTCACAGAATGTCATATGGACACGACTTTGACTGGAATAAACCAGTAATCTTACATAAAGAGAAACAGACTAAGAAAAGGGAAATAGCAGAAATGTTTTTTATAAAAAAATTCAACGATAATATAAATTTACAAGGAGACACAGAGAAACTCATCGCTCTCTACGAACGTATTATAGAAGAGACATAATTTCCCACTTCTTACTCTGTTCCCCCTCTTGATTACTTTAAGCGGTACTGGTTTGTTGTTATCCGTGTCCGCACATTAACAGTAACATCGCCGACTCGACAAGTTCTTTATAAACGATCGAATATGCCGTGTCAACGGTCTTCTATATATTTTAATTATCAACGAATAAACTATGTAAGCACTTTATTTTTATTAATTGTGAACTATATATGTTACATGTCGTAATATTTTTATCATTAGTTTTTAGATGTGGCGTAGCAGGCATTATGCCTAACTAATTAATAGTTTGTACTTGTAACGCTTGATAAGGACCTAAATCCGAGGTCGAAACGTAACGTGCTATTTAATAAAATTGGCCAGTTGGGTCGAATTAAGATACACCTAAGCTGGATTGTGTTCATGTTTCTGTGTCTGCTGTGCATATTTTACGAGTTCAGCATAAATTGGTACACCTGTTCTTACTGACTGATGTCTGAAAAACAAGTACTTGTCTATAGTAGAATTTAAACATCACATTAGTTTTACAAATATAGTGTATACTTACTTTGCATTCATTTTACTTTTTTTTTCTAAATGTAATAATAAACTTGGCACGGAATTATTTTTTAATCTGCGTATTTCTTTCGCTGGCACATTTTTTGCACGTAGTTTGGTCATTTTTATTTCAAAACAATTATTTTCAAAATTCAGATTGCATATTCTTGCTGCAATATATATCGAATGTGTAATACGCATGTACATAAACTCATAATAATGTTCAGCTAATAGCTATATAGCACAGACATAGTGTGCCTTCCATCAAGGACACAGTGCGATACAGATATCATTCTATCTTCTCAAAAATGAACAACAAAGATAGAATGATACTGTGTCGCACTGTGTCGTTGCTGGAAAGTAACCATATTCTGACATTGTTCAATAAATAGTACAATAGT
>NW_020226726.1:0-1573 GCF_003070985.1 Temnothorax curvispinosus | reverse complement strand
ATATCTAATAATGTATTTCTACATCTGACCATATTATACCCATTTTTTCTCGAATGCTCTTTAATAGTAAGAAATATAAATTAAAAAACATATATGAAATATATTATAATATAAATCACACTTATTTAAGGTAGATAAAAATAGTTACCAAAGGAAAGACAATATAATTCTAAATAATATCAATTCACTTTAGATTTTCAAGACAACGCAGAATAAGATTAATTCATATATAAACTATATAACAATAGAATTTAATCTTATTTCTTACTGAGGACAATTCTAAATAAATTAAAATATCTAAGTGGCTTTTTATCTTTCTATAATTTTTCTATTATGTAACGAGACAATTATTCTCTTTCGTTTTTATGCTGTTTTTCTTATGGAGTTAATTATGTTATAGTTTTTTGAGATTAAGCCGTTTCAGACATATAGTCATATGAAGTTTCCGTCTTAAATTTGTGTGAGAAGTCACCTCTTAAAATCTTTTAGAGTACTTAACTATTACTTTGTATTGTATAAAAGATATACAGGGTATCCGGTAATTTTTGACCATGTCAAAGTATGAAGGTAGCTCGGCCCAAACTGAAAAGAAAAGTCACATACCATTTTGCAACTATTGCAAATTTTGCAAAATTGTACATGACTTTCTTTTTAGTTTGGGCCAATTTATATACCTTCATACTTCGGCATGGTAAAAAATTACCGGATACCCTATATATCTTTTATACAATACAAGGTAATAGTTAAGTACTCTAAAAGATTTTAAGAGGTGACTTCTCACACAAATTTAAGACGGAAACTTCATATGACTATATGTCTGAAACGGCTTAATCTCAAAAAACTATAACATAATTAACTCCATAAGAAAAACAGCATAAAAACGAAAGAGAATAATTGTCTCGTTACATAATAGAAAAATTATAGAAAGATAAAAAGCCACTTAGATATTTTAATTTATTTAGAATTGTCCTCAGTAAGAAATAAGATTAAATTCTATTGTTATATAGTTTATATATGAATTAATCTTATTCTGCGTTGTCTTGAAAATCTAAAGTGAATTGATATTATTTAGAATTATATTGTCTTTCCTTTGGTAACTATTTTTATCTACCTTAAATAAGTGTGATTTATATTATAATATATTTCATATATGTTTTTTAATTTATATTTCTTACTATTAAAGAGCATTCGAGAAAAAATGGGTATAATATGGTCAGATGTAGAAATACATTATTAGATATGAATGAATCTAATAACATATGATTATATTGATATAATAAAATCCGAAAAAAATTTGGCGTGATATGATCTTATCTTCATATAATCATTCGGGTTGATCTTATTATGTATGACAATAGGTCTGGTTGAATATGATTATATACATATATATATATATATATATATGATGTGAGAGAAGTCTGGAAACGGTCAAATATCTCGAAAACAAGACGTTTTAGGAAAAAATGTTTTAAACATAAGTTGTAGGGCTTCAACAGATGCATCAAATGGTGGTACTTATTTGACCCTGAGCGTAAGTATGGAGGAGCTTTCAAGGTCAACTTTAAAATTTTAA